>NC_138299.1:146323563-146473563 GCF_965601325.2 Salmo salar
GCCAGAGAACACCAAGATTGGCAAATTCGCCACTGGCGCCCTGTGCTCTTCACAGATTAAAGCAGGTTCATACTGAGCACGTGACAGACATGACAGAGTCTGGAGACGCCATGGAGAACGTTCTGCTGCCTGCAACATCCTCCAGCATGACCGGTTTGGCGGTGGGTCAGTCATGGTGTGGGGTGGCATTTCTTTGGGGGGCCGCACTGCCCTCCATGTGCTCGCCAGAGGTAGTCTGACTGCCATTAGGTACCGAGATGAGATCCTCAGACCCCTTGTGAGACCATATGCTGGTGCGGTTGGCCCTGGGTTCCTCCTAATGCAAGACAATGTGGCTGGAGTGTGTCAGCAGTTCCTGCAAGAGGAAGGCATTGATGCTATGGACTGGCCCGCCCGTTCCCCAGATCTGAATCCAATTGAGCACATCTGGGACATCATGTCTCGCTCCATCCACCAACGCCACGTTGCACCACAGACTGTCCAGGAGTTGGCGGATGCTTTAGTCCAGGTCTGGGAGGAGATCCCTCAGAAGACCATCCGCCACCTCATCAGGAGCATGCCCAGGCGTTGTAGGGAGGTCATACAGGCACGTGGAGTCCACACACACTACTGAACCTCATTTTGACTTGTTTTAAGGACATTACATCAAAGTTGGATCAGCCTGTAGTGTGGTTTTCCACTTTAATTTTGAGTGTGACTCCAAATCCAGACCTCCATGGGTTGATAAATTGGATTTCCATTGATTATTTTTGTGTGATTTTGTTGTCAGCACATTCAACTATGTAAAGAAAAAAGTATATAATAAGATTATTTCTTTCATTCAGATCTAGGATGTGTTGTTTAAGTGTTCCCTTTATTTTTTGATCAGTATATATATATATACAAAATATAAAATATCACCCCCCCTCAATTTTTGTAGACTGTGGTGATTATGGTAGAGGGTGACAGACTGTGGTGATTAGGGTAGAGGGTGATATACTGTGGTGACTATGGTAAAGGGGGAAAGACTGTGGTGATTATGGTAGAGGGTGATATACTGTGGTGACTATGGTAAAGGGGGAAAGATTGTGGTGATTATGGTAGACTGTGGTGATTATGGTAGATTGTTGTGATAGACTGAGGTGATTTTGGTAGACTGTGATGATTATGGTAGACTGTGGTGATTATGGTAGAGGGTGACAGACTGTGGTGATTATGGTAGACGGTGGTGATTATGGTAGAGGGTGACATACAGTGGTGATTATGGTGGAGGGTGACAGACTGTGGTAATAATGGTAGACTGTGGTGATAGACAGTTGCGATTATGGTAGATTTTGGTGATTAGGGTAGACTATGTTGATAGAGTGGGGGACTGTGTGAGGGGGATTTGAGTGAGGGTGGACTGTGTGAGGGGGACTAGGTGGGGGGGACTGTGTGAGGGGGATTTTAGAGAAGGGGGACTGTGTGAGGGGGACTAGGTGGGGGGGACTGTGTGAGGGGGATTTTAGAGAAGAGGGACTGTGTGAGGGGGACTAGGTGGGGGACTGTGTGAGGGGGAGTTGAGTGAGGGTGGGTGGACTGTGTGAGTTGTGAGGGGGACTAGGTGGGGGGGACTGTGTGAGGGGGATTTTAGAGAAGGGGGACTGTGTGAGGGGGACTAGGTGGGGGACTGTGTGAGGGGGAGTTGAGTGAGGGGGGACTGTGTGAGAGGGAGTTGAGTGAGGGGGGACTGTGTGAGGGGGAGTTGAGTGATGGTGAGTGCATATAGAGTTAGAGAGAGACTAGATAGATATCCTGAGGAGAGAATAGAGAATAGAGACCAGGCAAAGTAATTAGAGAAGCACTAATAATGTTGTAGGCTGAAGTCTGTTGGGAGACCCAGGGGGAGGGAGAGAGGGATTAAGAAGAAGAGAGGGAGAGAGTGAAAGGAAAAGACAAAGAGAGGAAGAGGAAGACAACGAGACAGAGAGTGAGACAGAGAGAGACAGAGAGAAAGTGTAAGCGAGATGAGGGAGAGAGTGAGAGAGACGAAGGAAAAAGAGATGGTGAGAAAAAGAGAGAGAGAGAGAGAGAGAGGAAGGAGAAAGAGATTGTGTGTGTGTGTGAGAGAGAGAGAGAGAGAGAGAGAGAGAGAGAGAGAGAGAGAGAGAGAGAGAGAGAGAGAGAGAGAGAGGAAGGAGAAAGAGATTGCGTGAGAGAGAGAGAGAGAGAGCGAGAGAGAGAGAGAGAGAGAAAGCGAGATGGTCAGTGTAAAACAGGAGCGGAGGCAGGGGGGGAAACCTCTCCCAAAACGCATAGGGACAAAGGAGGCCCTGAGCGTCGTTAACAAGACCACACTCCATCTTAACTCCTCCTCCACATGTACTGGATTGGTTGAACATTGCAGAAGAAAACCTCGTCAGGATCAAAAAGAAAGAAACACCGCTTAAGTATTAATTTTACGCCTGTTACATTAGGTTACTTATGACCCAACACACACACACACATACACACAGGTGTTAGAGGACACATAATTACCAGGCTTGGGCTACCAACACAGGGAAATGATGTAGACCTTGACAAGGAGGAAAGGAGTGGTGTGTGTGTGTGTGTGTGTGTGTGTGTGTGTGTGTGTGTGTGTGTGTGTGTGTGTGTGTGTGTGTGTGTGTGTGTGTGTGTGTGTGTGTGTGTGTGTGTGTGTGTGTGTGTGTGTGTGTGTGTGTGTGTGTGTGTGTGTGTGTGTGTGTGTGTGTGTGTGTGTGTGTGTGTGTGTGTGTGTGTGTGTGTGTGTGTGTGTGTGTGTGTGTGTGTGTGTGTGTGTGTGTGTGTGTGTGTGTGTGTGTGTGTGTGTGTGTGTGTGTGTGTGTGTGTGTGTGTGTGTGTGTGTGTGTGTGTGTGTGTGTGTGTGTGATGTGTGTGTGTGTGTGTGTGTGCTGTGTGTGACGTGTATGTGTCACTAACCCACTTTAGAGGAAGAAAGATAAAACTGCAGCATCCGTAGCATGCCTTCTACAAAGACTGGCCCCATCTGTTCCCCTCACACTCTCCTAACTGATGCCACCATAAACAACCTGTGTGTGTGTGCAAGTACGCGTGCGTGTGTGTGGTGGCAATTTCATATCTATCTGTATGTGTGTAAATATCTATCTGTACAATAAATATATCAAGACAAGAGATCTATACACACACCTAACGCATACATATTTTCTTTCAATATCAAATGAATTTGTGTGTTGGACAGGATTCTATTCTGATAATTGTTAGTGAACATCCACTGGTGGTCCTAAACTACAGGGATTACACATTGGTTAAGAAAGAATGACTATTTTACAGTTCTATTTCCCAAATCCCCCATCCATGCCAAAACACACACTATACCTGTGCTCTGGTACTGTGATGATGGTGTTAAGCTCTCATCACTAGCTTGTCTGTTCTTCTGTCTGAGCTTCATTTAAATGAATCTGTCTATTTCACCATGAAGGCAACAGTTGTCATCCCATATGCTATTCACTTACAGAGAGAGCAAGAGTTGGCAGACGCACTGCTCACACATACACACACACACACACACACACACACACACACACACACACACACACACACACACACACACACACACGGTGACATCATTGGAGTGGTGGGAGGAAAATGTCACCATAGAGTAATTTTCCCAAAAAATGTTCTCCCTCATATCTCCTTTCTGGTGTCGCTGCCCTGGTGCCTTGGTGGCCTGGTGCCCTGGTGGCCTGGTGGCCTTGTGGTCTTGGGCCCTGGTGGCCTGGTGCCCTGGTGGCCTGGTGGTCTAGGGCCCTGGTGCCCTAATTCCCTGGTGGCCTGGTGGTCTGGGGCCCTGGTGCCCTATTTCCCTGGTGGCCTGGTGGTCTGGGGCCCTGGTGCCCTATTTCCCTGGTGGCCTGGTGGTCTGGGGCCCTGGTGCCCTATTTCCCTGGTGGCCTGGTGGTCTGGGGCCCTGGTGCCCTATTTCCCTGGTGGCCTGGTGGTCTGGGGCCCTGGTGCCCTATTTCCCTGGTGGCCTGGTGGTCTGGGGCCCTGGTGCCCTATTTCCCTGGTGGCCTGGTGGTCTGGGGCCCTGGTGCCCTATTTCCCTGGTGGCCTGGTGGTCTGGGGCCCTGGTGCCCTATTTCCCTGGTGGTCTGGGGCCCTGGTGCCCTATTTCCCTGGTGGTCTGGGGCCCTGGTGCCCTATTTCCCTGGTGGCCTGGTGGTCTGGGGCCCTGGTGCCCTATTTCTCTGGTGGCCTGGTGGTCTGGGGCCCTGGTGCCCTATTTCCCTGGTGGCCTGGTGGTCTGGGGCCCTGGTGCCCTATTTCCCTGGTGGCCTGGTGGTCTGGGGCCCTGGTGCCCTATTTCCCAGGTGGCCTGGTGGTCTGGGGCCCTGGTGCCCTATTTCCCTGGTGGCCTGGTGGTCTGGGGCCCTGGTGCCCTATTTCCCTGGTGACCTGGTGGTCTGGGGCCCTGGTGCCCTATTTCCCTGGTGGCCTGGTGGTCTGGGGCCCTGGTGGACAGCGAGTTTTCACAAATCAAATTTTGGGTAACAATAATGAGGTGTTAAGGATCATGTAAGAGGAGGGGGAGAAGATAGTGTTCATATTAATTAACTTTGAGATCACATTTCATTGTTGTTGTATTGGGGCCTTTGTGTCTCCTCTAATGTAGTATAGGAAAATGTGGTATTTAAATAGGACACAGTGTCAGGGAAGGGTCTGACATACAGAAGTGCACCAGGGATCCAACAGCACATCACAGCCATCACAGGTTACAGTGATGGATGACCGTCACAAGCAGAGTGTGTTCAGTATATAAGAGAGACGGCTTTCTCTAGTGTCCTAATGAGGGGGGGGTTCTCTGATACAGCTCTACTGAGGAGAGGGGGGGGGGGGTTCTCTGATACAGCTCTACTGAGGAGGGGGGGGGGGGTTCTCTGATACATCTCTACTGAGGAGAGGGGGATTCTCTGATACAGCTCTACTGAGGAGGGGGGGGGGGTTCTCTGATACATCTCTACTGAGGAGGGGGGGGGGGTTCTCTGATACAGCTCTACTGAGGAGAGGGGGATTCTCTGATACAGCTCTACTGAGGAGGGGGGGGGTTCTCTGATACAGCTCTACTGAGGAGAGGGGGGGGGGTTCTCTGATACAGCTCTACTGAGGGGGGGGGGGGGGGGGTTCTCTGACACAGCAAGACTGAGGCGAGGGGGGGTTCTCTGACACATCTCTACTGAGGAGAGGGGGGGTTCTCTGACATATCTCTACTGAGGAGAGGTGGGGGGGTTCTCTGACACAGCTTTACTGAGGAGAGGGGGGGGATTCTCTGACAGATCTCTACTGAGGAGAGGGGGTGTTCTCTGACACATCTCTACTGAGGAGAGGGGGGGTTCTCTGACACATCTCTACTGAGGAGAGGGGGGGTTCTCTGACACACCTCTACTGAGGAGAGGGGGGGTTCTCTGACACATCTCTACTGAGGAGAGGGGGGGGGGGTTCTCTGATACAGCTCTACTGAGGGGGGGGGGGTTCTCTGACATATCTCTACTGAGGAGAGGGGGGGTTCTCTGATACAGCTCTACTGAGGAGAGGGGGGTTCTCTGACACATCTCTACTGAGGAGGGGGGGTTCTGTAACACATCTCTACTGAGGAGAGGTGGGGGTTCTCTGACACATCTCTACTGAGGAGAGGGGGGTTCTCTGACACATCTCTACTGAGGAGAGGTGGGGGGGTTCTCTGACACATCTCTACTGAGGAGAGGTGGGAGGGTTCTCTGACACATCTCTACTGAGGAGAGGTGGGGGGGTTCTCTGACACATCTCTACTGAGGAGGGGGGGTTCTGTAACACATCTCTACTGAGGAGAGGGGGGGGAGTTCTCTGACACATCTCTACTGAGGAGAGGTGGGGGGGTTCTCTGACACATCTCTATTGAGGAGGGGGGGTTCTGTAACACATCTCTACTGAGGAGAGGGGGGGGGGGTTCTCTGACACATCTCTACTGAGGAGAGGTGGGGGGGTTCTCTGACACATCTCTACTGAGGAGAGGGGGGGTCTCTGACACATCTCTACTGAGGAGAGGTGGGGGGGTTCTCTGACACATCTCTACTGAGGAGAGGGGGGGGTTCTCTGACACATCTCCACTTAGGAGAGGGGGGGGTTCTCTGACACATCTCTACTGAGGAGGGGGGGTTCTCTGACACATCTCTACTGAGGAGAGGGGGGTTCTCTGACACATCTCTACTGAGGAGAGGGGGGGTTCTCTGACACATCTCTACTGAGGAGGGGGGGGGGTTCTCTGACACATCTCCACTTAGGAGAGGGGGGGGGGTTCTCTGACACATCTCTACTGAGGAGAGGGGGGTTCTCTGACACATCTCTACTGAGGAGAGGGGGGGTTCTCTGACACATCTCTACTGAGTAGAGGGGGGGTTCTCTGAGACATCTCTACTGAGGAGAGGGGGGGGTTCTCTGACACATCTCTACTTAGGAGAGGGGGGGTTCTCTGACACATCTCTACTTAGGAGAGGGGGGGGTTCTCTGACACATCTCTACTGAGGAGGGGGGGTTCTGTAACACATCTCTACTTAGGAGAGGGGGGGTTCTCTGACACATCTCTACTTAGGAGAGGGGGGGTTCTCTGACACAGCTCTACTGAGGAGAGGGGAGGTTCTCTGACACATCTCTACTGAGGAGGGGGGGTTCTCTGACACATCTCTACTGAGGAGAAGGGGGGGGTTCTCTGACAAATCTCTACTGAGGAGAGGGGGGGTTCCCTGACACATCTCTACTGAGGAGAGGGGGGGTTCTCTGACACATCTCTACTGAGGAGAGGGGGGTTCTCTGACATCTCTACTGAGGAGAGGGGGGGTGCTCTGACACATCTCTACTGAGGAGAAGGGGGTTCTCTGACACATCTCTACTGAGGAGAGGGGGGTTCTCTGACACATCTCTACTGAGGAGAGGTGGGTGGGTTCTCTGACACATCTCTACTGAGGAGAGGGGGGTTCTCTGACACATCTCTACTGAGGAGGGGGGGTTCTCTGACACAGCTCTACTGAGGACAGGGGGGGTTCTCTGACACACCTCTACTGAGGAGGGGGGGGGGTTCTCTGACACAGCTCTACTGAGGAGGGGGGGGTTCTCTGACACATCTCTACTGAGGAGAGCGGGGTTCTCTGACACATCTCTACTGAGGAGGGGGGGGGGGTTCTCTGACACATCTCTACTGAGGAGAGGGGGGGTTCTCTGACACATCTCTACTGAGGAGAGCGGGGTTCTCTGACACATCTCTACTTAGGAGGGGGGGGGGGTTCTCTGACAAATCTCTACTGAGGAGAGGGAAGGGTTGCTCTGACACATCTCTACTGAGGAGGGGGGGGGTTCTCTGACAAATCTCTACTGAGGAGAGGGAAGGGTTGCTCTGACACATCTCTACTGAGGAGAGGGGGGGTTCTCTGACACATCTTTGCTGAGGAGAGCGGGGTTCTCTGACACATCTCTACTGAGGAGAGGGGGGGTTCTCTGACACATCTCTACTGAGGAGAGGGGGGTTCTCTGACACATCTCTACTGAGGAGAGGGGGGTTCTCTGACACATCTCTACTGAGGAGAGGTGGGTGGGTTCTCTGACACATCTCTACTGAGGAGAGGGGGGTTCTCTAACACATCTCTACTGAGGAGGGGGGGTTCTCTGACACAGCTCTACTGAGGAGAGGGGGCGTTCTCTGACACAGCTCTACTGAGGAGAGGGGGGGTTCTCTGACACATCTCTACTGAGGAGAGGGGGGGTTCTCTGACACACCTCTACTGAGGAGGGGGGGGGGGGTTCTCTGACACAGCTCTACTGAGGAGGGGGGGTTCTCTGACACATCTCTACTGAGGAGAGCGGGGTTCTCTGACACATCTCTACTGAGGAGGGGGGGGGTTCTCTGACACATCTCTACTGAGGAGAGGGGGGGTTCTCTGAGACACCTCTACTGAGGAGGGGGGGGTTCTCTGACACAGCTCTACTGAGGAGGGCGGGGGGTTCTCTGACACATCTCTACTGAGGAGGGGGGGGTTCTCTGACACAGCTCTACTGAGGAGAGGAGGGGGGGGTTCTCTGACACATCTCTACTGAGGAGAGGGGGGGTTCCCTGACACATCTCTACTGAGGAGAGGGGGGGGTTCTCTGACACATCTCTACTGAGGAGGGGGGGGGTTCTCTGACACAGCTCTACTGAGGAGGGGGGGGGGTTCTCTGACACATCTCTACTGAGGAGAGCGGGGTTCTCTGACACATCTCTACTGAGGAGGGGGGGGGGGTTCTCTGACAAATCTCTACTGAGGAGAGGGAAGGGTTGCTCTGACACATCTCTACTGAGGAGGGGGGGGGGTTCTCTGACAAATCTCTACTGAGGAGAGGGAAGGGTTGCTCTGACACATCTCTACTGAGGAGAGGGGGGTTCTCTGACCCATCTCTACTGAGGAGAGGGGGGTTCTCTGACACATCTCTACTGAGGAGAGGGAAGGGTTGCTCTGACACATCTCTACTGTGGAGAGGTGGGTGGGTTCTCTGACACATCTCTACTGAGGAGAGGGGGGTTCTCTGACACATCTCTACTGAGGAGGGGGGGTTCTCTGACACAGCTCTACTGAGGAGATGGGGGGTTCTCTGACACATCTCTACTGAGGAGAGGGGGGGGTTCTCTGACACACCTCTACTGAGGAGGGGGGGGGGGGGTTCTCTGACACAGCTCTACTGAGGAGGGGGGGGTTCTCTGACACATCTCTACTGAGGAGAGCGGGGTTCTCTGACACACCTCTACTGAGGAGGGGGGGGGGGGGTTCTCTGACACATCTCTACTGAGGAGAGGGAAGGGTTGCTCTGACACATCTCTACTGAGGAGAGGGGGGTTCTCTGACACATCTCTACTGAGGAGAAGGGGGTTCTCTGACACATCTCTACTGAGGAGAGGGAAGGGTTGCTCTGACATCTCTACTGAGGAGAGGGAAGGGTTGCTCTGACACATCTCTACTAAGGAGAGGTGGGGGGGTTCTCTGACACATCTCTACTGAGGAGAGGGGGGGTTCTCTGACACATCTCTACTGAGGAGAGGTGGGGGGGTTCTCTGACATCTCTACTGAGGAGAGGGGGGGCTTCTCTGATACATCTCTACTGAGGAGAGGTGGGGGGGTTCTCTGACACATCTCTACTGAGGAGAGGGGGGGTTCTCTGACACATCTCTACTGAGGAGAGGTGGGGGGGTTCCTCTGACACAGCTGAGGAGAGGTGTGGGGGGCTGCAACCCTAATGATTACTTTTTATTTTGCTTATCCTATAAATGATTTAGACGTACGATGTGTGAGGTTGAAAGTGTGTTTAGGGTTGAGACTGTGTGTTTTGTCACCTGAGGAGCCTGATAGATCAATGTTTGAGTGTGTGTGTGTGTGTGTGTGTGTGTGTGTGTGTGTGTGTGTGTGTGTGTGTGTGTGTGTGTGTGTGTGTGTGTGTGTGTGTGTGTGTGTGTGTGTGTGTGTGTGTGTGGGTGTGTGACTCATAAATCACATTTCAATTAGACATGGAATTGATATGTGCCACATGGGAGATGACATTCTCTCCATGTCTCCTTCTGTTCATTTCCTCTGAGGTCAGCTAGACTCAGCTGGTGGAGAGGAACAGGTCACACACTATCAACACAGCTCCTCTCTGCTCATCAGAGAGAGAGAGAGTGTGTGTGAGCGAGCGAGAGATCTGAGCGTGTCAACTTTGACAAATGGAGAGGGGGAGCTGGTGAGATTGGTGCGGAAGCAATTGATTGGAGAAAAGGAGAGCGAGGAAGAGAACAAGGCAGAAGTGGAGGATGGTGGTTAGCACTCCGGACTGGGAGTGTGTGTAAGGGCATGTCCAGACAGTTGGCTGAAGTGTCAGGGAAGAGTCTAGCCAACAGCCTCTATCTAAAAGCTTCTGTTCTGTTTTACTGTTGTGTGAAAAACAAACAAAACACACACACACTCTTAATCGCTCTCTCTATCTCACACACGCAGTCACAGTCGCACACACGCACACACACACACACATACACGCTGGAGACAGTGTGGGTTGTAATGGGTTTGCGAGGTGTTGGATGTCTCCTGCTGCTGCTGTTAAAAGGTGAGGGGAACACTGGGGTGAGGGAGTGGGTCTACTTTTCTCTATCTGTCTCTAATTGCTTGTGTTATTCCTTTCCCTCGCTAAACAATCTTTCCTCTCCTCTCCTCTCCTCTCCTCTCCTCTCCTCTCCTCTCCTCTCCTCTCCTCTCCTCTCCTCTCCCTCTCTCCTCTCCTCTCCTCTCCTCTCCTCAGGGAGCACTCTCATAGACACAGGACGTTCTGTCTTAATTCTATAAAAGCCTCTGGTGTTTTATCCACTCCCCCTGCTTCACACCTCAGAGAGTAAATCATTGGGCCTCAGAGAGTGTCCAGTCTAGTATTTGTATTTGTATTTATTAAGGATCCCCTTCATTTCTTGCCTAGTCAGCAGCTAGTCTTTCTGGGGTCCCGCAACATTAAGGCAGTTATATACAATTCAAAATATTACAATACATTACATAACACTTTTCACAACACATTAAGTGTGTGCCCTCAGGCCACTACTCTACTATCACGTATCTACAATACAAAATCCACATGTACGAGTGTGTAGAGTGAGTGTCTTATGATGTGTATGTGTGTCTGTGCCTGTGTGTGTCTCTTCACAGTCCCCGCTGTTCCATAAGATGTCTTTTTATCCGTTTTTTTTTTATCTGATTCTACGGCTTGCATCAGTTATCCGCTGTGGAATAGAGTTTCATGCAGTCATGGCTCTATGTAGTACTGTACGCCTCCCATAGTCTGTTCTGGACTTGGGGATTGTGAAGAGACCTTTGGTGACATGTCTTGTGTGGTATGCATGGGTGTCTGAGCTGTGTAGTTTAAACAGACAGCTCAGTACATTCAGATTGTCAACATTTCTTACAAAAACAAGTAGTGATGAAGTCAATCTCTCCTTCACTTTGAGACATTATAGATGTACATACATATTATTCATGTGAGCTCTCCATGTATATTTAAGGGCCAGCTGTGCTGCCCTGTTCTGAGCCAATTGTAATTTTTCAAGGTCCCTCTTTGTGGCACCTGACCACACGACTGAACAGTAGTCCAGGTGCAACAACACTAGGGCCTGTAGGACCTGCCTTGTTGATAGTTTTGTTAAGAAGGTAGAGCAGCGCTTTATTATGGACATACTTCTCCCCAGCTACTATTGTATCAATATGTTTTGACCATGACAGTTTACAATCCAGGTTTACTCCAAGCAGTTTAGTCAACTTGCTGAATTTCCACCTTATTTATTACAAGATTTAAATTAGGTTTAGGGTTTAGTGAATGATTTGTCACAAATACAATGTTTTTAGTTTTTGAAATATCTAACACTAACTTATTTGTAGTCAACCATTCTGAAACTAACTGCAGCTCTTTGTTAAGTGTCTAGTGCTAAGTATGGTTAGCCATAGCCCCACAGAGGGAGAGGAGGGGAGCAAGAGAGCTCACCTGCCCACTGTGATTAGTAGAGGCTTATCTCCAAATATAACACACACACACACACACACACAGTTCACCTCCCGCAAAACTAGAAAGGACTGCAAGAGACAAGAGACCATGAAGACATAACCACAGCGATGAGCAATGTTTGAAGAAAGAGGGAGGCAGGGAGAGAGGGAGGGAGGGAGGGAGGATTTAGTGAGACCTTGAAAAGCAAACCTGTTGTTCTGTGGTTCAGAGGTACTATTGCCACAGGCTATAAGCTCACTGTAATACATACACCTGTAACCTTTTGTATTCTTCTAAATTAAACGGTGATATACTCCACATATGTTCACATTTGCACAATAGCATATCTCAGTGGAGTGTTGGAGTGGATATTGGAACAAGGACCCAGAGTCTGAGCTATATCTCTTGTGAGATCATTAGGATAATAGTATTCTGCTCTGAACTCCTTCACTAAAGTAATTAAGTAGCCTGGAGGTTGCCTCTCTCCTGTTTCTGTAGCGTGAGTCAGTACAAGTACACCCCCTGGACAGGACACTAGTCTATCGCAGGGCCTTAACCCTAATCTATCTCCTTAATACTGAGTGCCAAGCAGAGATGCATTGGGTCCCATTTTTACAGTATTTGCTATGACTAACACACAGATCAAACTCCCAACCTTGCCATCTCTGGACAGACTCTCTAACAACAAGGCCACTGAGTTGGTCTCTAAACATTGGTCTGTACAAGAATAATATGCTGATTTGAGATCACTGAAGTAACACTACTCTATTAGCAAAACCCTGATCTGAAGTAAGGCAGATAAAGCAGATCTGAGATCAATGAGGTAGCACTCCTCCTCCATAATTTGCCATAATCTGATATAAGAGCACTGATTTGAGATCAGTGAAATAGCTCTACTCCGTGCTGAGCCTGTTCTAAAATGAAAGATATTGCTGATCTAGGATCTACTGCACTCCTCTACACTGAGCCTTGGTTTTTGAGCCAGATCTAAAAATAGGAGAGACCAGTAAGGCTGTACTGAGATCAGTGAGGTAACAGCATGTCCTCCTCCATGTTGAACCATGGTTTTCCAGTCGCAGCACGTCAGGCAGGATTTGTGCTGCCTCCTGTGTCACTGTCTGGCCCGGCAAGCGATTTATAGAGCGCTCCCATAATGCACTTCCTCTCTCAAAAGGAGGACATAAATCTGCCGCTTGTTTTTGTCACGCCTTTTTTTATTGGCTGATGGGGTCCTCTTTCCTTTCGCTCTTCTGCTTATTCTATCAAACACACACACAAAATAATATTATTGAATGAACAATGTACACTGAGTAAACAAAACACGCCGACAAATTGAGGCTGTTCAACGTGCAACACAATATTACGAATTTGTTCCTAACGTTTGGTATAATCAGTTTATAGGTTAGGTGTTCTAAAGCGGAAGCATAGCCTATATTGAAATAATACATTATTTTATAATGAAGGTGGACGTTTCTGTTAATCATAACTCTCTTTACTTTGATTTCTTTAAACCCTGTGCACTGAAGAATACATTTCTGCATTCTGTACCTAATTTTCACATATACATTCATCTAACAACAACAGCCCAAATACTCCTGCAGCAGGCAAAAATACATATATAAAGCTGGAAAACGTTCCTCCATGGAAACAGACACTGAGGGTAAATTAAAATACACATACTGCTGGTAATGAGCTATCTAAATTCAGAGATCATATTGTTTGGAATTACACCAAATCGCAGCTCTGGGCAGCTCTGGCAACAACAAAAAAATGCACTGCTTTCTACTCAACCGAAAAAAAATTCTCCCCACCACGCAGCTGACCGTGAGACATGGTGGGTTCGTTTAAGCCACAGCGTGCTGTGCAACCGTGAATGCCTTTGTAAATAGCTTCTCCACTTTGCAGTTTTGCGTACTTAGCTGCTGTCAACATGGGCCAACACACATACTTACGGTCCGGGCATACACACACAAACACACACCTCTAGATGTTAAGCGGGTGCCTTGAGGGTGACTTTGATTAATTAAAGGAAGTTGATCATTCGTTCACGGTTCTTGCAATGAAACGGTGGCTAAACGGAAAATGACAGTGGAAGAGCGCACCTCTAAGATTTCGTGGAGAACAACCAATTCCAGAGTTTTCTCGAGTTACTTAAATGTCATAGTAGCACCGTTTAACTGTTGAATTTTAACGGAAGGCAAGACAGAAGAAAACAAATGACATTTTTCAGAATGTTACTGTATGTCTCACACGCGTGTTTCTCTCGCTTTTACACGGTCTTAAAGATGCAACTTCAAAATGCGGCTTGAGGGCCAGGATAACAGCACAAACTGTAAATTGAACAATGGGCTCTCATTTTCTCCCGAATTTAGAGCTGCGTTGCGGCCCTGGGGACTCAATTAGAACCGTGGTGTGCCGGCGTTTCCACCCCCAGTGACTGGGCGGTAATTTGTTTACTTCTTACTTCGCAGCCGAGCAAGCTCGAAAAGCACCAGAGTCCTGAGCTACTACCATGCAATCTCCAGATGAACAAAGTCTACACATTTGTGGGTGGAGTTGAGGACAGACCATGTATCCAGTTGCAAACAAACACATGTATTGGTAACTTCAGCACCACGGACACCGCATTAAAACACGCTCAGTCATTTATTGCAAATCAGCACCATTGACAGCGCATTCTCTATCACTCGCTCTCTCACACACTGTTGGCAGTTGGTTTGAGCTCTGCTCAGGGTCCGTCTATAATCACATTCAAATGAAAATGCAGGTGAAGCACAAGCTTGGCCTCCCTAATCAGGCCATTGGTTATTATCATATGTCTCTATACTACTGGGCTACTAACATATATAGAGAAAATAGGCCTATTGGGCGCACGAGAAGCCAGACGCAAAGGCTGCATTCTATCCGACGCACAGGGACAGGCGCCGAGCAACACCTAATCATGCCTCCGGCAACTGCCACTGCTGCCAGACAAAGTGACAGGTGCAACAGTAGCCCTAGTCGACGGGGAGTATATTACGTGTACCTGGTGCCAGATCAACCAGTTCACCTGTGGCACCGGAGTTGCTCGTGAGCAGCTCGAGAGCAGTTAGTCTCCTATGTGTGGTAACACTGATATATTTATTCCCACCAAGGGAGTGCGGTCCCCAATAACATCCATTAACGATATCAATAAATCATAATTCTGCAATAACAGCATTAGCCTAAAAGGCCTGTGATGATAATGCTATGGCTGATAACTAAAATGAAACGGCTAATAATAATAATAAGCATCATAATCATCACCATCAGCATCATCACCATCAGCAGGATTGGCATCATCATCATATCAATATCTGATACGTAGATCCCTACTCATATTTATATCAGCATCATGACACTATATGGCCTAAATAGTCCTCATCAATAAGATATCAGACTAGTATCTATTAATCTTACCACCTCATATCTCTTAAAAAACCTAAGATCTGTCTTGGTAGATTAGAGAAGGCAGGCTAAAATATGTCTATCACATGGCGAGAGACTATATTAATATACCTATGTCACAGTGAAAACTTGGACACATTGTTACACTCAACGCAACGGCATCACTCCTCCTGTCCCAGAGGCACCTCTGCTCGGAAATAGACTCACTCCTCCGCCAGCCTCACTACAATCAACAAATCCACCCCGAGCCCCGGAAGCTCTACAAATGACAGCCTTATAACCATATCATATCAGAGGTTCTAAATGAATAGAATCACAGCGCGATCAGCCCACATTAGTGGTGAAAATGCTCCGATATGGACCCTCTCCCACTATGCTCCCTCCCATCGCCACCTCTTCTACAAGAAGCACATTGCAGAGTGAGAGCGCACCACGCAGGACGGTTGGGGTAGGCAGCGCCAAGTTCCCCTTCACCTACCTTTCACGGTGTGACAGGCACAGAGCCCCAAAGCAAACCCGGCCACCAGCAGCACCACCTCGGATATACGCTGCATATTCATGGCGTGGTGTGAGCGAAATACAGACAGGGCACGGTGACCTCTCTCCTCTCTCTCCGATCTTTTCCGCCCGCTCCTTCAATTCAGCCTGTCCCAACGTTCTCTCTTCTTCAAGCTGTAAAACTGTTCACTGATGATATGTCGGACTCGGACTAAAGATAGCGAACTAAGAGTGGAATAATACGCGCGTGGTATACGCAAAGCGAGGCAGGGAGGGAGGCTTCTTCTGCGAAGAAACCGTGAAGCTGCGCGGTATAGTTACCAGAGCTCGTTCGTTGGTTGTTCGATGCACAACTAACTGCTTAGTGATAAGACCTGACCGTAGACCATCGCTACCCCGGACTGGACTGTTACGTCACGGGGAGGAGAGGTACTTCTCCCTCCTATCACTAAACAGCGCCGCGATAACACATCTTCTCTCCTTGTCTGAAATTATTCATCTGACCGATTTGATAAGGATAATTCATTGTTAATGTTATACTGATGATTAGCTCATTAGACTACCACTGTCACGAGACCAACCCAGGATGTATCTTACCCACTTATCTCCACATACTGTATATATATCCATAGCTGCAGGAAGATGTTTTGAGTATGGGGTGCGGAGTGCAGGGGGATTGAAAGAAATCACCTTTCTAATGAAGTAATTGGAGGCATGGCAATAGGCCTAGCTGATTATTGAGATGGTGCCTGTTAGTGAAAAGCAATACATCTAAAATATGTGTGAAGATAATGTGTCTTCGATATCATTTGAAATGTTGAGACAAGAAGTAGGGGAGGGGGTTGTGACGAAGATATTGGCGCATCTCTATCCAAAATGTGCTGAGCTGTCTCCCGACAATTCTTGCGCATTCATTTTTTTATTGTGTTAACTGTTTTCCCTTGAATTGTTTAGTTGTATCAAGTCCCCATTCCATATGTCACCAGCAGTACATTTACTGTCAATCCCTTTCCTTTGGTTACATTCATTTCCGTGCATGGGTTAATTTGGTCTGTGCAGTTTCTCATTCTCAGAATTGAAAGGTTGTTTGCAGAGTTCCCAACCTGTTACACTTGTGAGAAACACGTTTTGGTTTATTTCATTCATACCGTCATTTAGGATTTTTGTATTTTTTTTATTGTATTTTGTTCGGAGGCTCCATGTGAACAATGAGCATGTGTCTGCTTTCTCTGTCGTCATAATGTTAACGGCGCGTGCAAATCTGAGCATTCATAGAAATCGGCTAAATGGCCTGCTGCACAAATGTAGGATGTCTGATTGTCTTAACTCACCACCACCAATAAACTGAGCTTCTCACTCATTGTTTCTTCACCTCACACAGTAAGTCAAGAAAGTCAGGTTAAAATGATGAAAGAGACCCACCTGTTTTGAGCCCCACATTTTTTGCAAAAAAACGTTGCCTGTTTTGCATGTTATTTCGGGATTAATACAGTTGAAGTCAGAAGTTTACATACACTTAGGTTGGACTAATTAAAACTCGTTTTTCAACCACTCCACACATTTCTTGTTAACAAACTATAGTTTTGGCAAGTCAGTTAGGACATCTACTTTGTGCATGACACAAGTCATTTTTCCAACAATTGTTTACAGGCAGATTATTTCACTTATAATTCACATTTCCAGTGGGTCAGAAGTTTACGTACACTAAGTTGATTGTGCCTTTAAACAGCTTGGAACATTCCAGAAAATAATGTCATGGCTTTAGAAGCTTCTGATAGGTTAATTGACATTGTTTGAGTCAATTGGAGGTGTACCTGTGGATGTATTTCAAGGCCTACCTTCAAACTCAGTGCCTCTTTGCTTGACATCATTGGAAAATCAAAAGAAATCAGCCAAGACCTCCACAAGTCTGGTTCATCCTTGGGAGCAATTTCCAAACGCCTGAAGTTACCACGTTCATCTTTACAAACAATAGTAAGCAAGTAAGCAAGTATAAACACCATGGGACCACGCAGCCGTCATACCGATCAGGAAGGAGGCGCATTCTGTCTCCTAGAGATTAACGTACTTTGGTGCGAAAAGTGCAAATCAATCCCAGAACAACAGCAAAGGACCTTTTGAAGATGTTTGAGGAAACAGTTCCAAAATATCTATATCCACAGTAAAACGAGTCCTATATCATCATAACCTGATAGGCCGCTCAGCAAGGAAGAAGCCAGTACTCCAAAACCGCCATAATAAAAGCCAGACTACTGTTTGCAACTGCACATGGGGACAAAGATCGTACTTTTTGGAGAAATGTCCTCTGGTCTGATCAAACAAAAATAGAACTGTTTGGACATAATGACCATCGCTTGCAAGCTGAAGAACACCATCCCAACCGTGAAGCACAGGGGTGGCAGCATCATGTTGTGTGGGTGCTTTGCTGCAGGAGGGACTGGTGCACTTCACAAAATAGATGGCGTTATTAGGACGGAAAATGATGTGGATATATTGAAGCAATCTCAAGACATCAGTCAGTAAGTTTAAGCTTGGTCGCAAATTGATCTTCCAACGGGACAATGACCCCAAGCATACTTCCAAAGTTGTGGCAAAATTACTTAAGGACAACAAAGTCAAGGTATTGGAGTGGCCACCACAAAGCCCTGACCTCAATCCCATAGAAAAATTGTGGGCAGAACTGAAAAAGTGTGTGTGAGCAGTAGGCCTGCAAACCTGACTCAGTTACACCAGCTCTGTCAGGAGGAATGGGCCAAAATACACCCAACTTATTGTGGGAAGCTTGTGGAAGGTTACCCGAAATATTTGACCCGAGTTAAACAATTTAAAGGCAATGCTACCAAATACGAATTGAGTGCATGTAAACTTCTGACCCACTGGGAATGTGATGAAAGAAATAAAAGCTGAAATAATTAATTCTCTCTACTATGTAAACTTCTGACTTCAACTGTACAAACTCCCAGTAATTTATTGGGTAAATCACCAATGTTTTGGCATCACTGTGCCTTCTTCAGGGTAATTATCATGAATGCTTGAACCAGGTTATGCAGACAAATATTGCAATTAGTGCAACTAATGACAATAGAGAGGGCTGTGTTTCAATTATTAAATATATTAGAATGAATTGAGTGAAACTGTTAAAAAAAACAATAGTTAATGGCATATTGAATATATCAGGCTATTGTTATCATATGGAAATATAATTGAATATTGTGCATGATATTTGCATCAACATACATTATTGTTGAATCCAATTTAGCATATTTAACTGTTTCCTATTTCATTTAATGTATTTTGTTATATGTCATCTTTTGGTTCAAACATAATGCATAATAAGCATCATGAACAGCGGGAACATATTAGTTGTACACTGATAAACTGTTGAAAGAATATATCAATGTATAAGACTTGTTCATAAAAGAGAGACTTGTTCATAAGAAGGGCCTGAGATCAAAGTCAATATTCAGACCGCTAGGGGTCAATGTTTTTAGACAGGATATCCAGTAAGCCTCCCTTTGTAGTAGGATCTGGATGTTTCCTCCTCTCCTTGGTAGAGCAACATGCTCAATGCATATGTTTTTGAGGGAGGAGATGGGATGGTTAGCTTCAACAAAGTGAGCTGCTACTGGATATTCAATGTTTTTACACCTGATTGAGCTGTGGTGTTCAGCTATGCGTTGTTTTAATTGTCTTTTCGTTTGTCCTACATAGGCTTTCCCACATGAACAGATGATGAGATAGATCACTCCCTTGGTCTTGCATGAGATGATACCCCTAACAGGGATTTTTCGACCTGTGTGTGGTTTTCTGAAGAAGGATGTTTTTATAGCGCTATTGCACTGTGCGCATGAGCCACATTTGTAGATCCCATTTGGAATGGGTTTCAAGAGTGTCTGAGTGGGCTCAGGGGGCATGTCAGATCTCACCAAGCTATCTCCAATACTGCGACCACATGTATTTTCTACAGTGTAGAATAGTAGTGAAGACATCAAAGTTATGAAGTAACACGTATGGAATAATGTAGTAACCAAAAAAGTTTAATTTGAGATTCTTCAAAGTAGCCACCCTTTGCCTTGATGACAGCTTTGCACACTCTTGGCATTCTCTCAACCAGCTTCATGAGGTAGTCACCTGGAATGCATTTCAATTAATAGGTGTGTGTCACGGCCTGTTCTGTTTCACCTGTCCTTGTGCTTGTCTCCACCCCCCTCCAGGTGTCACCCTTCTTCCCAATTATCCCCTGTGTATTTATACCTGTGTTCTCTGTCTGTTTGTTGCCAGTTCATCTTGTTTGTTCAAGCTAACCAGGGTTTTTCCTGTCAGCTCCTATCCTGTCTTTGCCTACCCCTGTTGCTACAATAAAGATTGTTACTTCGACAGTCTGTATCTGGGTCTTACCTTGATTCCTGATAGTGTTCCTTGTTAAAAAAATACATTTGTGGAATTTCTTTCCTTTTTAATGCGTTTGAGCCAATCAGTTGTGTTGTGACAAGGTAGTGGTGGTATACAGAAGATAGCCCTATTTGGTAAAAGACCAAGTTAATATTATGGCAAGATCAGCTCAAATAAGCGAAGAGGAATGACAGTCCATCATTACTTTAAGACGTCCGTTTCTTCAAGTGCAATCGCAAAAACCAAAAAGTACTATGATGAAACTGGCTCTCATGAGCACTGCCACAGGAAAGGAAGTTACCTCTGCTGCAGAGGATACGTTCATTAGAGAGTTACCAGCCTCAGAAATTGCAGGCAAAATAAATGCTTCACAGAGTTCAAGTAACAGACAAATCTCAACATCAACTGTTCTCAGGAGACTGTGTGAATCAGGCCTTCATGATCGAATTGCTGCAAAGAAACCACTACTAAAGGACACTAATAAAGAAGAAGAGACTTGCTTGGGTCCAGAAACACGTGAAATGGACATTAGACTGGTGGGAATCTGTCCGTTGGGCTGATGAGTCCAAATTTGAGATTTTTGGTTCCAACCGCCGTCTCTTTGTGAGACGCAGAGTAGGTGAACGGATGATCTCTGCATGTGTGGTTCCCACCATTAAGCATGGAGGAGGAGGTGTAATGGTGTGGGGGTGGTTTGCTGGGGATACTGTCTGTGAATTATTTAGAATTCAATGTACACTTAACCAGCAAGGCTACCACAGCCTTCTGCAGCGATATGCCATCCCATCTGGTTTGCGCTTAGTGGGACTGTCATTTGTTTTTCAACAGGACAATGACCCAACACACCTCCAGGCTGTGTAAGGGCTATTTGACCAAGGAGAGTGATGGAGTGCTGCATCAAATGACCTGGCCTCCACAATCACCCGACCTCAACCCAATTGAGATGGTTTGGGATGAGTTGGACCGCAGAGTGAAGGTAAAGTAGCCAACAAGTGATCAGCATATGCGGGAACTCCTTCAAGACTGTTGGAAAAAAAATCCAGGTGAAGCTGCTTGAGAGAATGCCAAGAGGGTGCAAAGCTGTCATCAAGGCAAAGGGTGGCTACTTTGAAGAATCTAAAATCTAAAATATATTTTGATTTGTTTAACACTTTTTTGGTTACTACATGATTCTATTTGTGTTATTTCATAGGTTTGATGTCTTCACTATTATTCTACAATGTAGAAAATAGTAAAAAGTAAAGAAAAACCCTTGAATCAGTAGGTGTGGCTAAACTTTTGACTGTTACTGTATGTATTTTTACTTATGTCACAAACGTTGTTGTAGGTCGTGGACCAAACTATAGTGAACATCTTCTTTTATTGAAGGAAAACCAAAACACTTACACAAAATAAACGACGAAACAGTCCCATAAGGTGCATAGACTAAACAGGAATCAACCACCCATAAAACACAAGAGAAAACTAACCCAACTAAATATGGCCTCCAATTTGAGGCAACGACAACCAGCTTACTCTAATTGGAAGTCCTACCAAAACCGACATAGACATAAAGTAGCTAGAAACATAGAAATAGAAAAACTAGAACATAACCCAAAAAACCCCGAAACACACAAACCAAACACCCCCTGCCACGCCCTGACCAAACTACAATAACAAACAACCCCTTTTACTGGTCAGGACGTGACAACTTAGTTGACAATGTAATGTATAGGCTTACTGATACTCTTAGTTCCTTGTGCTCATTTCTTTAGTCTCAAATGGCTCACTGTGAATCAATGTGTCCATATGGCAGAGGCTTGTGCTCAAGCATTAGTGTAATTTAACTTTTAGATTTATCATTTTCATTTCTATTTTTATTTTTAACCAAATGACAATGATTCTGAGAAACAAAAACGTTATCATTGAAATGAAACTGTTCCTAGAAAATGCGCATATGAAACTCATAACTGGCACTTAGATCGGTTGTAATGGTAAATCAAATAAACTGTAAGCTTCCCCAAACTGGAAATTCACATCCAGGAAAAAAGCGCTCACCTCGATCCAGGGCCAATGGGTGGAAAGCACCACTTGCTGGTCCACACCCAGCACTGTGTTGCTTGCTAGACTATTATGCCTGCGAGCCCAGGGAAAAATAATATTAGTAGGCAAAGGAACATCGTCAAATCAAAACCCAACCTTTATGTACCCGTTGTGACGCACGGATGTTCCAAACTCCGTTTTAGGTGAGACTGACCTTATGATCCTATAAATGCGGGTTCAGAGTCAAGGCAGGCATGGGTCAAAACTGGGAGGACTAGAGAAAAACAGAGAAGATGAAAAAGCAGGAGCACAGAGTAACACGCTGGTTGATTTGACAAAACAAGACGAACAGGCACAGACAGGCAGAAAACATAGGTATACGTAAATACCCAGGGGATAATGGGAAAGATGGGTGACACCTGGATGGGGTGGAGACAAGCACAAGGACAGGTGAAACAGATCAGGGTGTGACAGTACCCCCCCCCCCCCTAGGAGCGCCACCTGGGATCCTACCTGGGCGCATACCTGGTTGACCAGGGTGCCCGGTGGTGGAAGTCGGCGATGAGGGCTGGGTCCAGGATGTCTCTAGCGGGGACCCAGCACCTCTCCTCCAGGCCATAACCCTCCCAGTCAACCAGGTACTGGAAACCCCTGCCCCGCGGTCAAACACTCAGAAGGCGTCTCACCGTGTATGCCGGATGGTCATCGATGACAGGGGGCGGAGGGGTGGGCCTGGAAACAGAAGACAAAGGGCTGTGAGACATAGGCTTAATCCTAGACACATGGAACGTAGGCTGAATACGGAGGGTACGGGGTAACAAAAGACAAACAGCAGTGAAACTAAGGACTCTAGAGATGGGGAAAGGGCCAATGAAACGGGGGAAAGTTTGCGGGACTCCACCTGAAGGGGCAGGTCCCATGTGGATAGCCATACCCTCTGCCCAATGCGATAGCAAGGAGCTGGAGTCCGGCGGCGGTCCACTTGTCGACGATACCTGGAGTTGGTCTTGAGAAGCGCCGCACGGGATCTTCTCTAGGTACACCGATAGCGGCGGACGAACATCTGGGCCGAGGGTATGTTGACTTCCTGCTCTTGTTCTGGGAAGAGCGGCGGCTCATACCCCATGGAGCACTCGAAATGGGAGAGTCCCAAGCCCGAACAGGGAAGAGTGTTCCGGGCATACTCCACCCAGACCAGTTGACGGCTCCAGGTAGTGGGGTTGGTCGAGACGAGGCATCTTAAGGTTGTTGAAAATGTGCTGCACCATGAGCAGTGCCATCTCTTTGACAGAGGGTAGTTTGGGGAGAGGGATGAAATGGGCTGCCTTGGAAAACCGATCCACTACCGTCAGAATGACGGTGTTGCCATCAGATGGAGGGAGCCTAATGACAAAGTCCAGGGAGATATGGGACCAGGGACAATGAGGGACAAGTAGTGGCTGAAGGAGGCTGGAAGGGGCTTTGCTGTAGAGTCTTATTCTGAGCACAAACGGTGCATGCGGCAACGAATACAGAGGCATCAGGAACCATTGTGGGACACCAGAAACATTGCCGGAGGAAGGCCAGGGTTCGACGGGAACCCGGATAATAGATAAGCCTGGAGGAATGAGCCCATTCCAGGCCCGGGACTGGACTGAATTAGGGACAACCGGTTAGCCGGGCCCCCTCCAGGGGCAGGCTGGGAACGTTGTGCCTTGCGGACCAGGGTCTCAATACCCCAGCCTACAGCAGCCGCAAGGCATGAGGTAGGGAGGATGTTCTCGGAGTCAGAGGATGTGGCAGCGGGACTGTACAGGCAAGAGAGGGCATCAGGTTTAACATTCTTGGAACCTGGTCGATAGGAAATGGTGAAGTTGAACCTGGTGAATAACAGAGCCCACCGGGCCTGCCTGGAGTTATGGCGCTTGGCTGTGCGGAGATATTTCAAATTCTTGTGGTCGGTCCAAACCAAAAACTGATGTTTTGCTCCCTCCAGCCAGTGTCTCCACTCCTCCAGTGCTGTCTTGACCGGCAGGAGTTCTCAGTTACCCACGTCAATGTTTCTTTCTGCAGAGTTGAGATGATGGGACAGGAAGGCACAGGGATGGAGCTTTTGGTCCTGGATGGATCGCTGGGACAGGATAGCCCCCACTTCAACGTCAGAAGCATCGACCTCAGCCACAAACTGACTGGGGCTGTAGTGAACTGATGCTTCAGGTCCACAAAGGCTCTGTCAACCGCTGGGGACCATGTGAACGGTACCTTGGGAGAGGTGAGTGCAGAGAGGGGGGCTGCCAGGGTGCTGTAGCCTCGAATGAAACGCCGGTAGAAATTGGCAAACCCCAGGAAACTTTGTAGCTGCACCCTAGATGTAGGTTGGGGCCAATCCACTACTGCTTTCACCTTTTCCGGGTCCATCTGAACATTTCCTTCAGCGATGACATATCCCAGAAAGGAGAGGGTAGAACGGTGGAGCTCGCATTTCTCCCCTTTCACAAATAACTAGTTCTCCAAGAGGAGCTGAAGGACTTGTCGAACATGAAGGACGTGTTCTTGGGCAGAACGGGAAAAAACAAGATGTCGTCAAGGTAGACTAACACAAAACAATTATCATGTCCCGGAGCACATTGTTTATCAGGGCCTGGAAGACCGTGGGGGCATTGGTGAGTCCAAACGGCATGACCTGGTACTCATAATGTCCTCTGCAGTGTTGAAGGCTGTCTTCCGCTCATCCCCTTCACATATCCGAACCAGGTGGTAGGCATTCCGAAGGTCCAACTTGGAGAAGATGGTAGCCCTCTGGAGAGGTTTGAAAACCAAGGAGAGGAGTGGTAGGGGGTAACGATTATTGATTGTTATGTCATTAAGGCCCCGGTAGTCAATGCATGGACACAGGGTCTTGTCCTTCTTTTCCACAAAGAAAAACCCTGCGCCGGCAGGAGATGCAGACGGATGGATGCCTCCAGCAGCCAGAGAGTCTTCAATATACTCCTCCATGGCCTTGGTCTCCGGGCCGGATAGGGAATATAGCCGACCACGAGGCGGTGTGGTGCCTGGTAGAAGGTCAATGGCACAATCGTAGGGATGATGCAGGGGAAGAGAAGTAGCCCGTGCCTTGCTGAAGTCCTCCAGGAGGTCATGGTACTCTGCGGGTACAGCAGAGAAATCCGAGGCATGACTTAAGCCCTGAGGAGGCCGTCTCGGGGAAGGCTGCGCTACTTTGAGGCAATGGGAATGGCAAAACGGACTCCAACCCTGGATTGAACTCGTGTTGAAGTCAATAACGGGGTTGTGTTTTTGTAGCCAAGAAAATTCCAAAACAGGAACATGGGGGGACTCAATGAGGAGAAGCTGTAAAGCCTCGCTGTGATTTCCTGAAACCTGCAGATTTACAGGAACAGTGCTGTGGGCAACTACCAATGGAGTGGCCATCCAGTGCTCTAGCATCCATGGGAACAGAGAGGAGTTGAGTGGGGATAGCTAATTCAGAAACTAGGGTAGGGTCCATAACTCTCATCCGCCCCAGAGTCAATGAGCACCCGGAAAGACTTAGACTGGTCTCCCCACTGAAGTATTACAAAAAAGGGAGTGCGGTTGATGGGAATGAAATAATTCCCAGTCTGGCTCACCAGAGTACTTGTACCTACTAAAGAAATAGGTTTCTTAACCGGGCAGGTGGCTATATAATGTCCCGCAGCCCCGCAGCCCCGCAGCCCCACAGTACAAACAACTGTTGAAACTTAGCCTATGTGAATGTTCCCTAGGTGATAATCTAGCTCTGCCCAGTTGCATAGGTTCCAGTGTATCTGACTCACCCTTCGCCGATGATTCTCGATGGAACTCGGGTGGCTTCAGGTCTTCTCGGAAATACAGCCTTCGGGAGGGCGGAGCTAGCATGTTGGAGTGAATGGCTGTGTGTGAGAGGCTCCTGCAACTTTTTTGCGAAATAATCTAATATAACCAACTTTATGGCACTTTTACAACAAACGTCTCTTTCTAATACAATATTGTAACTTTCTATGTGAAAATGCCGAGTAATAAGCGACCAAAGGACAATAAATCCACATCGGAGGCCTACTCCACACCTAACAATGAGAAAGACATGGCGGAAGGCACAGGTAACAACGTGACACTTACAGAATTTACCCGGGCTTTGGGAGAACTACGTGTTGCTATAGCTGAGGATCATAACCTCTCTAGGGTATGTGGGACACTAGCGTCCCACCTGGCCAACATCCGGTAAAATTGCAGAGCGCCAAATTCAAAATACAGGAATACACATAATAAGCATTCATAAAATATACAAGTGTTATACATCGGCTTAAAGATTAACTTCTTGTTAATCCAGCCGCTGTGTCAGATTCCAAAAAGGCTTTACGGCGAAAGCATACCATGCGATTATCTGAGGACAGCGCCCCGTGTAAAAAAGAATACAAACATTTACCAGCCAAGTAGAGGAGTCACTAAAGTCAGAAATAGCGTTAAAATTAATCACTTACCTTTGATGATCTTCATATGGTTGCACTCACAAGACACCCAGTTACACAGTAAATGTTTGTTTTGTTCGATAAAGTCCCTCTTTATGTCCCAAAAAGTCATTTTTCAAAATAAAAGCCTGAAACCATGTCTAAAGACTGTGGACATCTAGTGGAAGCCATAGGAACTGCAATCTGATTCCTAACCCATTGGATTGTCTATAGGCATTGAGTTGAAAAACAGCCACATGAAAATATTTCCACTTCCTGGATGGTATTTTCTCAGGTTTTGGCCTGCCATATTTTTTATATCTTTTTTTATTTATTTTACCTTTATTTAACCAGGTAGGCAAGTTGAGAACAAGTCCTCATTTACAACTGCGACCTGGCCAAGATAAAGCAAAGCAGTTTGACACATACAACAACACAGAGTTACACATGGAGTAAAACAAACATACAGTCAATAATACAGTAGAAAAATAAGTCTATATACAATGTGAGCAAATGAGGTGAGATAAGGGAGGTAAAGGCAAAAAAGGCCATGGTGGCAAAGTAAATACTGGAAGTAAAACACTGGAATGTTATATTTGTAGTGGAAGAAAGTGCAAAGTAGAAATATAAATAATGGGGTGCAAAGGAGCAAAATAAATAAATACAGTAGGGGAAGAGGTAGTTGTCAGTTCTGTTATACTCACAGACATTATCTTAACAGTTTTGGAAACTTTCGAGTTTTCTATCCAAATCTACCAATTATATGCATATCTTAGCTTTTGGGCCTGAGTAACAGGCAGTTTACTTTGGGCACGCTTTTCATCTGGAGGTGAAAATACTGCCCCCTACCCAAGAGTGGTTAAGGCTACTATTGCTGAACTGGACACCAAATTCGAGAGCACCATTCTAACGGTCGCTTCGCAGGGCCAGAGTATTGTGGACCTTGAGAAAGCTTCTGAATTCAACGCTGGTAGGATCGACAAGTTAGAGAAGCTATGCACGTCATTGCAGGATAGTGTGCAGAGGCTTTCTGTGAAAGTGGTCGACCTGGTGGGCCGATCCAGACATGATAACCTTCGCGTTATTGGTCTGGCAGAGGGGGTGGAGGCTGGCTCTCGCCCCACCGACTTCTTCGCCAAGCTATTGAGGGATGCAATGGGATCGGATGTTTTGGCTTCGGATCCCCAGCTGGACCATGCACATCGCGCCCTTGTCCCAGTGCCTGGACCGGGCCAACGTCCTCGCCCAGTAATCATATGTTGTCACAGTTTCAAGACCAAGGATCTTATCCTGCGCGAGGCTCGAATGAGGGGTAACCTGTTACATAAAGGGCACCCCTTCCGTGTCTATGAGAATTATGCGCCCGATGTGGCAAAGCATCGCACCGGCTACAGAGATGTCATGACCAAACTCTACAAACTCCATTTTCACCCAGCCTTGCTCTTCCCTGCAAGACTCAGAATTACCCCGCCTTCCGGTGAGAAGATTCGTCTCTCCTCAGTTCTGGATGCAGAGAAGGTTATCCGGGAATATACACAAATCCCCGGTACGGGTTAGAGTTCCTTGTCATTGTGTGTTAGAGTCTATTCATGGACTCGAATCCATACTATACCATAATGGGTGAAACCGTATTAAACAGTCTCAGCAAGGGCAACCGAACATGTAAGACGCTGAGCCGACCAATGGAGGATGGTCAGAGCTCTCGTTTAATGTTAATTTCACTTTCATTCTGGCTGGGTTCAGAGCGATGCCTGTATGGGTGGCCTTCCAGGTTTGATCATTGACACTTTCGGATGGATATACTTATATTCCCCCATTTTTGTTTTGTTTCGTTATTTACTTTTCAATTCTTACATTATTCTTATTACCATACCATTTATTTATTGCTTGCAGGGGACTGGGGGTGATGGTTGGGAAAGGGCAGACGCAGACACCTGGATAGCAAGTTGATGTTTTGTGCTGTTCTGCCTTTGTCATAGCCGTGGGTGCTCTCCCGATTAGATTCCCACCAGCCCTCTGTGGTGCTTGTGTCTGTGTAGGTGTGCGTACATATAATTATTATTTGTACTTTATTATTATTTTATCTCTTAGCATTTCAGTATTATTATGTATGTGTATATTTTAAATTAGTGTAGATTATTATTCTGGGGTATGAATGTTTGTGTATGTATGTGTATGTAGATGTTGATGTGTATGTTTGTATATATATACAAAAAAAAAATGATTTTGCAGGTTTTCCGACTTACAAAGCATGTAGAGGTCTGTAATTTTTATCATAGGTACACTTCAACTGTGAGAGACGGAATCTAAAACAAAACTCCAGAAAATCACATTGTACGATTTTTAAGTAATTAATTTGCATTTTATTGCATGACATAAGTATTTGATACTTCAGAAAAGCAGAACTTAATATTTGGTACAGAAACCTTTGTTTGCAATTACAGAGATCATATGTTTCCTGTAGTTCTTGACCAGGTTTGCACACACTGCAGCAGGGATTTTGGCCCACTCCTCCATACAGACCTTCTCCAGATCCTTCAGGTTTCGGGGCTGTCGCTGGGCAATAAGGACTTTTAGCTCTCTCCAAAGATTTTCTATTGGGTTAAGTTCTGGAGACTGGCTAGGCCACTCCAGGACCTTGAGATGCTTCTTACGGAGCCACTCCTTAGTTGCCCTGGCTGTGTGTTTCGGGTCGTTGTCATGCTGGAAGACCCAGCCACGACCCATCTTCAATGCTCTTACTGAGGGAAGGAGGTTGTTGGCCAAGATCTCACGATACATGGCCCCATCCATCCTCCCCTCAATACGGTACAGTCATCCTGTCCCCTTTGCAGAAAAGCATCCCCAAAGAGTGATGTTTCCACCTCCATGCTTCACGGTTGGGATGGTGTTCTACATGCTTTGTAAGTAGGAAAACCTGCAAAATCGGCAGTGTATCGAATACTTGTTCTCCCCACTGTATATATCATTTTTTTATTGATTGGAGGGGTACGTTTAATTTAGCAAAATCCTTGTTCCGATCTCCTCACCCACAATACGTAAATGTACTGCTGTCTATGTCGATTGCTGATGGTTTATGTTTAGACCAGCATTGCATAGCAATATAATCTTGTGATGCTATATCTTGCTTATCTCAGGGATTGACCCAAGATGACGCTTAAGTGCGCAAGATGTTTAAGTTGCAACTTACTCTGTTTAGGTTTATTAGATGCTAATTGAACACTTTAATTGTGGGAATATCCTCAGTTCAGATGTTAGTAGAAGTTCTAGGATAATGAGAGGTGAACGTATAGTTGGGATTTTATTTTTGTTTTACCTCTTGTTCGAGGTCGTGCCGTGCTTTTTTGGCATCGGCCAGACAATGTGTGTATGCCTGTTAAATGTGGGTTGATGGGGGGGAGGGGGGGGGGTAAATGTTGGGAAAAGTAGGGGGACAGGGTGGAGGGTAAAGGTGCTTGCCGGGGGGGAGGGGTTGAATGGATACTGCTCGGGTGTAGGTGCTACATATGCTGATTGTGATGGTTTGGTGTGCTTTCTTACCTTTTTATTGAGTTACATGTTATGCAGGCCACCATAGGAACTACAAGCGAGAGGAGGGCGGGGCTACCATTCACTTCCTGGAATGTCAAGGGTTTAAACGAACCAATTAAGAGAGGCAAGGTACTAGCCCACTTGAAAGCACTCTCGTCTGATATTATATTTTTTGCAAGAAACCCATCTGAAAAACAATTCTCATAGCAGACTTAAATGTAGGTGAGTGGGGCAAGTGTATCACTCGAACTTCTCTGCCAAAATGAGAGGCACAGTGATTCTGGTACGGAAAGGAATTCCCTTTCTACCTAAAACCATTAGTGCGGATAAAGTGGGTCGTTATGTGATCGTAATAGGAGAGATCCACTCTACTTCTGTAACGCTACTAAATATCTATGGGCCAAACATTGATCAAATCAAATCAAATTTATTCATATAGCCCTTCTTACATCAGCTGATATCTCAAAGTGCTGTGCAGAAACCCAGCCTAAAACCCCAAACAGCAAGCAATGCAGGTGTAGAAGCACGGTGGCTAGGAAAAACTCCCTAGAAAGGCCAAAACCTAGGAAGAAACCTAGAGAGGAACCAGGCTATGAGGGGTGGCCAGTCCTCTTCTGGCTGTGCCGGGTGGAGATTATAACAGCACATGGCCTAGATGTTCAAATGTTCATAAATGACCAGCATTGTCAAATAATAATAATCATAGTAGTTGTCGAGGGTGCAACAAGTCAGTAACACAAGAGTAAGTGTCAGTTGGCTTTTTCATAGCCGATCTTTGAGAGTATCTCTACCGCTCCTGCTGTCTCTAGAGTTGAAAACAGCAGGTCTGGGACAGGTAGCACGTCCGGTGAATAGGTCAGGGTTCCAGCAGGTCTGGGACAACAGGTCTGGGACAGGTAGCACATCCGGCGAACAGGTCAGGGTTCCATAGCTGCAGGCAGAACAGGAGCAGCAGCATGGCCAGGTGAACTGGGGACAGCAAGGAGTCATCAAGCCAGGTAGTCCTGAGGCATGGTCCTAGGGCTCAGGTCCTCCGAGAGAGAGAAAGAAAGAAAGAGAAAGAGAGAATTAGTGAGAGCATATTTAAATTCACACAGGACACCGGAAAAGACAAGAGAAGTACTCCAGATGTGACAGACTGACCCTAGCCCCCCGACACATAAACTACTGCAGCATAAATACTGGAGGCTGAGACAGGAGGGGTCAGGAGACACTGTGGCCCCATCCGATGAAACCCCCGGACAGGGCCAAACAGGTAGGATATAACCCCACCCACTTTGCCAAAACACAGCCTCCACACCACTGGAGGGATATCTCCAACCACCAACATACCATCCCAGGACAAGGCCGAGTATAGCCCACAAAGATCTCCGCCACGGCACAGCCCAAGGGCGGACGCCAACCCAGACAGGAAGACCACGTCAGTGACTCAACCCACTCAAGTGACGCACCCCTCCCAGGGACGGCATGGAAGAACACCAGTAAGCCAGTGACTCAGCCCCCGTAATAGGGGTAGAGGCAGAGAATCCCAGTGGAAAGAGGGGAAATCAGCCAGGCAGAGACAGCAAGGGCGGTTCGTTGCTCCAGCCTTTCCGTTCACAATCACACCCCTGGGCCAGACTACACTTAATCATAGGACCTACTGAAGAGATGTGTCTTCAGTAAAGACTTAAAGGTTGAGACTGAGTCTGCGTCTCTCACATGGGTAGGCGGACTATTCCATAAAAATGGAGCTCTATAGGAGAAAGCCCTGCCTCCAGCTGTTTGCTTAGAAATTCTAGGAACAATTAGGAGGCCCGCGTCTTGTGACCGTACCGTACATGTAGGTATGTACGGCAGGACCAAATCGGAAAGATAGGTAGGAGCAAGCCCATGTAAGGCTTTGTAGGTTAGCAGTAAAACCTTGAAATCAGCCCTTGCCTTAACAGGAAGCCAGTGTAGGGAGGCTAGCACTGGAGTATTATGATCACATTTTTTGGTTCTAGTCAGGATTCTAGCAGCCGTATTTAGCACTAACTGAAGTTTATTTAGTGCTTTATCCGGGTAGCCGGAAAGTAGAGCATTGCAGTAGTCCAACCTAGAAGTAACAAAGGCATGGATTAATTTTTCTGCGTCATTTTTGGACAGAAAGTTTCAGATTTTTGCAATGTTACGTAGATGGAAAAAAGCTGTCCTTGAAACAGTCTTGATATGTTCTTCAAAAGAGAGATCAGGGTCCAGAGTAACGCCGAGGTCCTTCACAGTTTTATTTGAGACGACTGTACAACCATCCAGATTAATTGTCAGATTCAACAGAAGATCTCTTTGTTTCTTGGGACCTAGAACAAGCATCTCTGTTTTGTCCGAGTTTAAGAGTAGAAAGTTTGCAGCCATCCACTTCCTTATGTCTGAGACACAGGCTTCTAGCGAGGGCAATTTTGGGGCTTCACCATGTTTCATTGAAATGTACAGCTGTGTGTCATCCGCATAGCAGTGAAATTTAACATTATGTTTTCGAATGACATCCCCAAGAGGTAAAATATATAGTGAAAACAATAGTGGTCCTAAAACGGAACCTTGAGAAACACCGAAATTTACAGTTGATTTGTCAGAGGACAAACCATTCACAGAGACAAACTGATATCTTTCCGACAGATAAGACCTAAACCAGGCCAGAACTTGTCCATGTAGACCAATTTGGGTTTCCAATCTCTCCAAAAGAATGTGGTGATCGATGGTATCAAAAGCAGTACTAAGATCTAGGAGCACGAGGACAGATGCAGAACCTCGGTCTGACGTCATTAAAAGGTCATTTACCACCTTCACAAGTGCAGTCTCAGTGCTATGATGGGGTCTAAAACCAGACTGAAGCATTTCGTGTACATTGTTTGTCTTCAGGAAGGCAGTGAGTTGCTGCGCAACAGCTTTTTCAAAAATTTTTGAGAGGAATGGAAGATTCGATATAGGCCGATAGTTTTTTATAATTTCTGGATCAAGTTTTGGCTTTTTCAAGAGAGGCTTTATTACTGCCACTTTTAGTGAGTTTGGGACACATCCGGTGGATAGAGAGCCGTTTATTATGTTCAACATAGGAGGGCCAAGCACAGAAAGCAGCTCTTTCAGTAGTTTAGTTGGAATAGGGTACAGTATGCAGCTTGAAGGTTTAGAGGCCATGATTATTTTCATCATTGTGTCAAGAGATATAGTACTAAAACACTTTAGTGTCTCCCTTGATCCTAGGTCCTGGCAGGGTTGTGCAGACTCAGGACAACGGAGCTTTGGAGGAATACGCAGATTTAAAGAGGGGTCCGTAATTTACTTTCTAATGATCATGATCTTTTCCTCAAAGAAGTTCATGAACTCATCAATGCTGAAGTGAGAGCAATCCTCTCTTGGGGAATGCTGCTTTTTAGTTAACCTTGCGATAGTATCAAAAATAAATTTCGGATTGTTCTTATTTTCCTCAATTAAGTTGGAAAAATAGGATGATCGAGCAGCAGTGAGGGCTCTTCGATACTGCACGGTACTGTCTTTCCAAGCTAGTCGGAAGACTTCCAGTTTAGTGTGGCGCCATTTCCGTTCCAATTTTCTGGAAGCTTGCTTCAGAGCTCGTGTATTTTCTGTATACCAGGGAGCTAGTTTCTTATGACAAATGTTTTTCGTTTTTAGGGGTGCAACTGCATCTAGGGTATTGCGCAAGGTTAAATTGAGTTCCTCGGTTAGGTGGTTAACTGATTTTTGTCCTCTGACGTCCTTTGGTAGGCAGAGGGAGTCTGGAAGGGCATCAAGGAATCTTTGGGTTGTCTGAGAATTTATAGCACGACTTTTAATGCTTCTTGGTTGGGGTCTGAGCAGATTATTTGTTGCGATTGCGAACGTAATAAAATGGTGGTCCGATAGTCCAGGATTATGAGGAAAAACATTAAGATTCACAACATTTATTCCATGGGACAAAACTAGGTCCAGAGTATGACTGTGGCAGTGTGTAGGTCCAGAGACATGTTGGACAAAACCCACTGAGTCGATGATGGCTCCGAAAGCCTTTTGGAGTGGGTCTGTGGACTTTTCCATGTGAATATTAAAGTCACCAAAAATTAGAATATTATCTGCTATGACTACAAGATCCGATAGGAATTCAGGGAACTCAGTGAGGAACGCTGCATATGGCCCAGGAGGCCTGTAAACAGTAGCTATAAAAAAATGATTGAGTAGGCTGCATAGATTTCATGACTAGAAGCTCAAAAGACGAAAACGTCATTGTTGTTTTTTTTGGGGTAAATTTAAATTTGCTATCATAAATGTTAGCAACACCTCCGCCTTTGCGGGATGCGCGGGGGATATGGTCACTAGTGTAACCAGGGGGTGAGGCCTCATTTAACACAGTAAATTCATCAGGCTTAAGCCATGTTTCAGTCAGGCCAATCACATCAAGATTATGATCAGTGATTAGTTCATTGACTATAACTGCCTTTGAAGTGAGGGATCTAACATTAAGTAGTCCTATTTTGAGATGTGAGGTATCACAATCTCTTTCAATAATGGTCAGGGATGGAGGAGGTCTTTATACTAGTGAGATTCCTAAAGCTAACACCGTCATCTTTAATTTTGCCAAACCTAGATCGAGGCACAGACACGGTCGCAATGGGGATAGCTGAGCTGACTACACTGACTGTGCTAGTGGCAGACTCCACTAAGCTGGCAGGCTGGCTAACAGCCTGCTGCCTGGCCTGCACCCTATTTCATTGTGGAGCTAGAAGAGTTAGAGCCCTGTCTATGTTCGTAGATAAGATGGGAGCACCCCTCCAGCTAGGATGGAGTCTGTCACTCCTCAACAGGCCAGGCTTGGTCCTGTTTGTGGGTGAGTCCCAGAAAGAGGGCCAATTATCTACAAATTCTATCTTTTGGGAGGGGCAGAAAACAGTTTACAACCAGCGATTGAGTTGTGAGACTGCTGTAGAGCTCATCACTCCCCCTAACTGGGAGGGGGCCAGAGACAATTAATCGATGCCGACACATCTTTCTAGCTGATTTACACGCTGAAGCTATGTTGCGCTTGGTGACCTCTGACTGTTTCATCCTAACATCGTTGGTGCCGACGTGGATAACAATATCTCTATACTCTCTACACTCGCCAGTTTTAGCTTTAGCCAGCACCGTCTTTAGATTATCCTTAACGCCGGTAGCCGTACCCCCTGGTAAATAGTGTATGATGGATGATTCGTTTTTAGTCTAATACTGCAGGTAATGGAGTCGCCAATGACTAGGGTTTTCAATTTGTCAGAGCTAATGGTGGGAGGCTTCGGCGTCTCAGACCACATAACGGGAGGAGTAGAGACCAGAGAAGTCTCGGCCTCCGACTCGCTTAATGGGGAGAACCGGTTGAAAGTTTCTGTCGGCTGAATAAGCGACACCGGTTGAGCATTCCTACAGCGTTTCCCTCCAGAAGCCATGAGAAAGTTGTCCGGCTGCGGGGACCATGCGAGGGGGTTTATACTAACGTTACTATCTGTACTTACTGGTGGCACAGACGCTGTTTCATCCTTTCCTACACTGAAATTGCCCTTGCTTAACGATTGCGTCTGAAGCTGGGCTTGCAGCACAGCTATCCTCGCCGTAAGGCGATCGTTCTCCTGTATATTATAAGTACAACGACTGCAATTAGAAGGCATCATGTTCATGTTACTTAGCTTCGGCTGTTTGAAGTCCTGACGAACCATGTCCAGATAAAACCTCCGGGGTGAAAAAGTTGAATGAAAAAAGTTGAGTGAGGGAAAAACTAAAAATATACGGTAATGAAAAAGTAAAAACCGTGAAGTAGTCAGGTAGCAAAGTAAGATCGGCAACAAAACGCACAGCAGCACGTAAACAAGTCTGCAAGTTGTGACCGGAAACAGGAAGTGTGTCAGATAACCAAAGATAACCCCCTTGATAACCCCTCTTTTTTCAAAAGAGTCCTTGCCCTGATGCCAGATATCTCCCATACTAACCGGGTCATTGGAGGGGACCTTAACTGTGTGCTAGAACAATATTTGGATAGATCTTCTACTCAGCGAACCCCTACCTCCTATTCAAGCGAATTCTTGAATACCTACATAAATTCATAAATAAATTCTATCTTATTTGATATATGGAGGATCTCTAACCCTACGGGTAGGGAATACTCCTTTTACTCTCATGTTCACAATGTTTATACTCGAATTGACTACTTTTTGATTGATGCGAAATTACTCCCCTATACCTGTAATGTGAGGTAACATGATATAATAATCTCTGACCACAGTCCACTCACCTTCTCCCTGAGATTGGGTGACATCGTACCAAACGAGAGGGACTGGAGGTTGAATCCTCAGCTCCTTACAGAACCAACATTCTGTGAACATCTTAAAGACTAAATTACATTTTTCTTTGATACTAACGACAACAGAGACTTCACCAGCATTATTGTGGGAAACACTGAAGGCTTATTTGAGAGGCTGTATCATCTCCTTTCAGGCTGCCAGGAGTAGGCAAAACAGAGGGAAATTGGTAGAACTGGAGGGACAAATTCACTTACTGGATAGGGAGAATGCTAGCCATCCATCTATGGAGAAACAAAAAAATTACCTCTTTAAAATTTGAGTATAATCAGATTCTCTCAGCTAAAATTGCTAAATATTTTCTCTATGCCAAGCAAAGATATTTTGAGTTTGGTGACAAACCACACAAATAACTCGCCAGACAACTTCGAAAAAATGTGAGTGACCGAATAATTCACAAAGTTAGATCTGCATCTGGGGAATTACTCTCTTCCCCAAAAAACATCAATGACAGATTCCGTCAGTTTTATGAGACTCTATATGCATCTAAAGCGGATTCTAACCCCTTAATTATGCAAAACATTTTGGAGGACTGTAATATTCTTGCCCTGAACCAGGAAGATTCTAACTTCCTGAATAAGGAAATATCTCTTGAAGAAAATCGAGAAACAATTAAATCTCTAAAGACTGGCAAGACCCCGGGCCCAGATGGATACCCTGGTGAATTCTATAAAACATTCAGCAACATGCTCTCTCCCTACCTGCACAAAATGTTGGTTCTGGCCAATGAGGACAAAGCTTTCCCATCTACTTTGGATGAGGCATTCATTACAGTTATAGAGAAGAAGGGTAAAGATCCAGAAGAGGAAGGGTCATACAGATCAATATCCCTCCTTAATACAGACCAAAAGATTTTAGCAAAAACTCTGGCTAACAGGCTTATCACTTTAATTGGCAAATTGGTCCATTCGGACCAGACCGGCTTTATCCCTAACAGAAACTCATTCTTCAATCTCAGGCGCCTCTTTAACATTATGTATTCTCAGAGGTTACCTAACGTGGACCTTGCCATTATATCTCTTGACACCGAAAAGGCCTTTGAACAGTTGAGTGGTCCTATCTATTCAAGGTCCTACTGAAATGTAATATTGGAGATGGGTTCATAAATTGGATCCAGCTATTATATAGGAACCCCTGTGCGAGAATACTCACTAACCAATCATTGTTGCTCCGATTTAACCTTTACAGAGGGACAAGGCAGGGTTGTGCGCGGTCGCCTATGCTCTTCGCCCTAATTATTGAACCTCTCGCTCAGGCGATCAGATCTCATGCAGCAATACACGACTATAATACTAAAGATATCTCCAAATAAGATTTCCCTATACGCAGATGACATTCTCCTCTATGTAACAGAACCCCAAGCTAGTATTCCAGCTATTCTTGATGTGATTAATTTGTCTGGTACCTTCTCGGGATACAGAATAAATTGGAACAAGGGCGAATTAATGCCCATACTGTTGCAAAACACCTCTTGGATAGAACATCTTCCTGTTAAGTTATCTTCAGAAAAATTTACCTACCTAGGAATTGTAGTTACCAAACAATACTCTTCACTATTTAAAGAGAATTTCCCATCTCTGATGCAAAAACTCAAGGCAAACATACAATTTTGGAGAACTCTCCCAATTTCTCTGCTCGGAAGAATTAATGCCATTAAAATGGTCTTCCTCCCACAACTGCTCTACCTATACCAGAACATCCCAATATTCATACCTAAATCCTTTCATAAACAACTGGACTCAATTATCAATCCTTTCATCTGGGATTATAAAACACACAGGATAGGTAAAAAACACCTCTGTAAATCCAAAACGGAAGGAGGATTGTCTCTCCCAAATTGTATATTTTACTATTGGGCCACTAACCTCCGCGCTGTTACGTTTTTGCTGGATGACGCACCTCCGTCATCCAGGTGGCTTAGTATGGAGCGTGAGGAGTGTCACCCCTTCTCTATTGGTGCTGTGATTTTGTCTCCTGTCAATCTGGAGATGTCACTATAGTAACAATCCTATTATACACAGCACAGTCTGAATCTGGAGATGTCACTTTATAGTAACAATCCTATTATACACAGCACAGTCCGAATCTGGAGATGTCACTTTATAGTAACAATCCTATTATACACAGCACAGTCTGAATCTGGAGATCTCACTTTATAGTAACAATCCTATTATACACAGCACAGTCTGAATCTGGAGATGTCACTTTATAGTAACAATCCTATTATACACAGCACAGTCCGAATCTGGAGATGTCACTCTATAGTAACAATCCTATTATACACAGCACAGTCTGAATCTGGAGATCTCACTTTATAGTAACAATCCTATTATACACAGCACAGTCTGAATCTGGAGATGTCACTTTATAGTAACAATCCTATTATACACAGCACAGTCTGAATCTGGAGATCTCACTTTATAGTAACAATCCTATTATACACAGCACAGTCCGAATCTGGAGATGTCACTTTATAGTAACAATCCTATTATACACAGCACAGTCCGAATCTGGAGATGTCACTTTATAGTAACAATCCTATTATACACAGCACAGTCCGAATCTGGAAGCAAATCAAAGTCCACTTTGATCTTAGACCAATATCATTCATGCTCCCTGTTGTCAGGAATCCCTCCTTTGCCCCCTCTAACCTTGATAACACCTTTGAGCGATGGGGAGAGTTAGGGATAAGTACCATAGGGGATTTATATATAGAAAGGACCTTTGCTTCCTTTGAGTTGCTGAGGGAAACTTATAATCTTCCCAGAAGTAACTTTTTCAGATACCTACAAATTAGAGACTATGTTAGAAAACACCTCCCAACATTTGGGAATGCTAAACCTTCCATGTTTGACGGATGTATAAAAATATGCCCCACCTCAGACAAACTGATATCTCGTATATATGACGCTTTTCAATCTGTTAGCGCACCATCTACTGATGCCATTAAGGCAAAATGGGAGGAAGAACTAAGGACTGACATTTTTGTGGCAGACTGGGAAGATAGCTTGGAGTATATCCACACCTGCTCCATTAACTCCAGACATCGTCTCATACAATTCAAGGTATTACACATATTACACTATTCCAAAACTAAACTGCACAGGATATTTCCTGGTACATCCCCTATGTGTGATAAATGTCAGGCAGAGCAGGGTACACTACTCTACTGCTTTGCGCTATGCTCTAACTTGTATGGTTATTGGTGTGGAATTTTTAGGATCCTCTCTGAAGTTCTGGAGACTTCAATAGACCCAGATCCGCTTCTGATAATCCTGGGAGTGTCTGATTCCTAAACGGATTAACCAACCCCCCAAAACAACTAATCTCTTACAGTCTCATTTCGGCAAAGAAATTAATCTTGTTGTTTTGTAAAAGGAGGGAAGCGCCCTCTACCAAATTATGGCTCAGTGAATTGGCAAACACTGTACACTTAGAAAGAATTAGATATATTCTGAACAATAAATGATCAACATTTGATCAAATCTGGCAGCCTTTTCTCTCTTACTTGGACCAGTCGGCGCTGTGAATTTGTACATTTTAACGCACTCTCAATTGTAATATTGTAATCTACCTTTGGGCAGCATGTGCTGGCCCCGCCACCCGAGCAGTCGGGAGGGGAATAGGGGGTAATAAGGGGGGGGGGGGATAAAGGGGGGGTGACATCTACCCTCTTTCTTTCTACCTGTCCTTGTTCTGTATGTCTTGTTTTGTAATATTTGTTTTGTACCCAGAACTCTGGGTCTTGTTGTTTCTGTCTGCTCTTTTATGTTTAGATAAGAATTGTATACTTGTCTTTTATACCTATACACCATTTTTGTGTGTGTTCAATAAAAAATATTTGAATGGAAATACAGCCTTCGGGAATTCCGGATTCCTACGGAGATGAATGAGCCGCAGAGGATGAACGAGTGTGCCCAAGACCAGACCTCTTCTCGCTCCTGCGTTCCCGTAGATGCCCATCAATCCTAAGAGTAAGGGCGGTAAGGGAATCGAGGCCCAGCGGTAACTCCCGAGCTGCTAGCTCGTCTTTTATTTCCTCTGAAAGTCCGTGAAGGAAGGTATCAAAAAGGGACTCCAGATTCCAGGCACTCTCGGCGGCCAACATGAGAAAATCTACGGCGTAGTCTGCCACACTATGGGAGTCTTGATGTAATTCCAGTAGTTTCCTGGGTGGTTGGGGGTTCTCAGAGGTGGCAGGCTGCCTATGAGCAAACTCACTGATTTGCTCTATAATAGCCTTAAACCACTGGTAGTGGCGTTCTGTCAGGGAACGAAGCCCTTCCAAAAGGTCCAGCAGTAGCTTCTCATTCCTCCCAATGGTGGCTCCCTGCAGGGAGACAGCGTGGTGGAGCTGGACCAACTCTGCTGGGTCTGTCATGGCCAGTTCGTACTGTAAGGGCACAGGGTGAGACCCAGATGCAGACCCGGGAGGCAGATGGTTTGAGTCTGATATTCATTAGTATCCAAGGCGCAGGCAAGATAATGGTTGTGGACAGGCAAAAGATCATAACAAGGTCAGAGTCCAGGAGGTACAGAGTGGCAGGCACGCTCGAGGTCAGCGCAGGCAGTATGGTCAGACCAGTGGGTTCAGAGTCAAGGCTGGCAAGGGTCAAAACCGGGAGGACTAGAAAAAAAACAGGGAAGAGGAAAACGCAGGAGCACAGAGTAACACGCTGGTTGATTTGACAAAACAAGACGAACTGGCACAGACAGGCAGAAAACACATGTATAAATACCCAGGGGATAATGGGGAAGATAGGTGACACCTGGAGGGGGTGGAGACAAGCACAAGGACAGGTGAAACAGATCAGGGTGTGACAGATTCTATTTACACTTTGTTGTCAATTTTTACTGTGTCTGGCTCATATCGATGCCACATAGGTCGTTTTCAAAGGGATTTGTTCATTGCTATTTAAAGGCAGTCGCTCTTTATGTCCTCAACTTTTAGTGAAAGAAGCAACCAGAAGAGGCGAGTTGAATGTCTACCTGTCCTGTCCTGTCCTGTCCTGTCCTGTCCTGTCCTGCTGTTCTGTTCTTGTGTCTCTGTGATTTAGACAAATCTATGAATCACCAACTGTGGTTGACACCTCACAACATCTTCTAGAAACTACTCTCATCTTTCTCTCCCAGTCAGGTAACATTTAGACAATAAACCAGTGTCTGTCAGTTTGCGTGTCGGGACTCCAAATTAAATTGCGAGAGAGTGGACTAGTTCGTACGCAGGTCAGAAGTGGCCCTTTAATGTGGCGCACTCCAAGCCCGCTGAGAGGAAAGTCTGTTTGATTTCTATGCATGCATACGTTAAAGTGTGTGTGTGTGTGTGTGTGTGTGTGTGTGTGTGTGTGTGTGTGTGTGTGTGTGTGTGTGTGTGTGTGTGTGTGTGTGTGTGTGTGTGTGTGTGTGTGTGTGTGTGTGTGTGTGTGTGTGTTTACTGGCCGGTGAGCTGAGCAATCTGATTAATACTCGTTTCAATTTTCCTGAGTATCTCAAAAGGGACATTCCTGCTGGCATATCTCTGCATGCTCTGCCTGGCTTAGTTTATTCTGGGAGAGCTCTGAGGATGGAGAATAGTTGTATAGACAGTGTTATTTATCTAGCACCAAATTCTGGGATGACAATGCATGGAGACCAGCTTGTTATCAGATCAGGTTCATTTTAGCTTTTCAATAGCCTAGTTCATCAAATATAGAAAGCTATGTAATGATGGTCTTCACGTTCGTTTTCCAACTGTCTCTCAGTTTATATTAGGTTACCTTAGTTACCTGGGTTGACTCTCTGCTGCCATTGATCCATGATGCCATCAAAATTCCTGTCATGTCTTCAAGTTTTGATTTCTTTCATTATTGAGGCAAATCACTCACCGACAAGGCTCCCAGGCTATTACACAGACCTCTGAGATCAATTGCATTGTTGCTGGCTGCTGATACAAATGTAATATCCCCTCATTTTATGCTCAACAGGAAAAACTGCAGGCCAAAATTATACCAAAAAATTTGAAATATTTCAAAGTCAAGTAATGTATATTTTACCACTTGTTTTATTGGTAAATATAACACATCCTCTCTGAAACTTTGTCAATATTCTTGATGTGGTTCTTGCAGTGTTTTTCCAATATTGAGCATTTCCATACCTGAGTGACCTGACCGGAGGGACCTTCAACATCTGTGTGTGTGTGTGTGTGTGTGTGTGTGTGTGTGTGTGTGTGTGTGTGTGTGTGTGTGTGTGTGTGTGTGTGTGTGTGTGTGTGTGTGTGTGTGTGTGTGTGTGTGTGTGTGTGTGTGTGTGTGTGTGTGTGTGTGTTTCTGTGTCTGCTTGTGTGTGTGTGTGTCCATGTTTCCATGCTGCAGTAACAGGGCAGAGAACATCACAGAAGAGGGATGAATGGATGAACGGATGAACGGATGAACGAAGAGGATTTTATTAGATAGCAGATATCAGCATGGCCATGTTCCATATTATCAGTGATGCAATGATAGTCCAGACTATTCCTTAAGGTCAGTGTTTTACTACACTGAGAACAAACCTCTTTCATTCTCATAGCCAAGCATTATGTAAATAGCCCATCTAATATCCTTCCTTGTATTTACTGCTCCCTTGCCTTCAGCTTTTCTTCATTATAAAAAGATTCCAGCCTGGCCATTGAGTGTGCTGTTTGGAGGGAGAGGAGTGGGGAGTGGAGTGGTTGCTGGGTGGCTGCCATGCCAGACGTGGAGTGAAGAGAGAGACACACACACAGAGACACCTACCAGACCAGACATGGAGAGGAGTGGATCAGAAAGGAGCTGTTGGCGGGAGACTCTTATGTTGGGCCGTGCTCTGATCAGACGGACATCAGCCAATGCCTCTGAACTGAACAGCACCGAGACAACCACACACTCTCTGTCTCTTTTCCACCCATCCTGAACATAACAGACATCCTCTCCAGCTCTCTCCAGAAATCTCCAGCTCTCTACAGAACTCTCCAGTTCTCTCCAGATCTCTCCAGCAACCCACGGCTATGCTACAGTCTGGCCACTAGCTATAGACAAAGGGAGAGTGAAGGAAAGGATGGAGAGATGGAGGGAAAGCACATATTTGCCTTCAATCTCTGCTTTGTCCACATGCTGTTTTGTTTTTGATTGGGTTGGGAAGGAAGTTAATAGCAGATGTTATCATAGTCACAATCCCAGTATTGATCCTTTCCATAAAATATACATAAAGAGCCCAAAGTGAATAGTTTCCAGACGCCCAGTGAGACACAGAGAGACACACTGAAATGAGAACTTTCATTAAGTTTCTCGTCTCATTTCTTTCTGTTATTTGCTCGCTCTCTCTCTTTGTAAAACATTCCATTCCAGAAGCCTTAGGGGGTCCAGATAATCACTTTACTTTAGAGAAAGTGAGCTGAGCTGGAAAGCTACATTACTTTGCCCTGGCTTCTGTGTTGTTCTGTCTGAAAGTCATTTTCTTTGCACTTGCCATTAGACTGCTAAAGCCATTTGCAAATGTGATGCAGTGGAGTGGCACTGTGTTCATCAGTATGGGCAATGCATTCCTTTAGTCAATTATCACCGGAGCTCTCCTCTGCCTGCTTATTCAGATGCTACGGCTGGTGTCACCAACCACTCAGCTCAAGCATTAGGCTTTTAGGCCTTTGTAGTTCTGTTATGGTCATGGTCTGGATGAGTGGCTGTGTGATGATTATGTAGTGTGTGGTCAGTACGTAACTAATATCAATTTGTGGTAATTTTGTTATTACTGTATGATCATTATGGTCCGATTCTAAAGTCAGAATCCAGTTGCAATGCAATCTCAGTGATGATCCTAAGCTCCCTGTGGTAACTGGTTAGAAGTCACTATGCAGAGCAGTAGCTGTGATCAGAGTGTGGTCAACAAGTTACTATGTGGTTAGTCCATCAGTTAGTTGTCACTAAATGGAAGCCCCAGGTCTAAACATGTCGATCGAGTTCTACCTCCAGCCCTGTGGTTTCCACTGTCCTGCAGTGGGCTGCAGAGTCTCAGCTAACATTTATTGCCAGTTATGGACTGTATGAATAATAGATTATGGTTCTATTTAAGATCCTGACGGGGACAAACTACATAGGCTGATACGTACAGGACAATATCTCTCCTCCCTCCACTGCCAGAATAGGAGCCCCCTGCACTGATAGCACTGCCGTCATTTTCCCTCTTCTAATCTCTCTCTCTCTCTCTCTCTCTCTCTCTCGCCCTTTGTTATCTAACTCTCTCTCAATCTCTCCCTCTGTTTTCTAACTCCCTTTTTCTGTCTCTCTCTCGCTCTCTCCCTCAGTTTTCTAACTCCCTCTCTCTCTCTGTTTTCTAACTCCCTCTCTCTCTCTCTCTCTCTCTCTCTCTCTCTCTCTCTCTCTCTCTCTCTCTCTCTCTCTCTCTCTCTCTCTCTCTCTCTCTCTCTCTCTCTCTTTGTTATCTAACTCTCTCTCTCTGTTCCTCGCTCCCTCTGTTTTCTAACTCTCTCTGTCTCTCTCTCTCTGTGTCTCTCTCCCTCTGTTTTCTAACTCCCTCTCTCTCTTGCTCTCCCTCTGTTTTCTAACTCCCCCTCTCTGTCTCTCTGTCTCTCTCTCCCTCTGTTTTCTAACTCCCTCCCTCTCTCTGTCTCTCTCTCTCTCTCTCTCTCCATCAGTTTTCTAACTCCCTCTCTCTCTCCCTCTGTTCTCCATTTCTCTCTCTCTCTCTCTCTCTCTCTCTCCCTCCCTCAGTTTTCTCTCTCTCTCTCCCTCAGTTTTCTAACTCCCTCTGTCTCTTTCTCTCTCTCTCTATCTCTCTGTTTTCTAACTCCCTCTCTGTCTGTCTCTCTCTCTCCATCAGTTTTCTAACTCCCTCTCTCTGTCTCTCTGTCTCTCTCTCCCTCCATTTTCTAACTCCCTCTCTCGCTCCCTCTCTCTCTCTCCCTCTGTTCTCCAACTCCCTCTCTCTGTCTCTCTCTCTCTCCCTCAGTTTTCTAACTCCCTCTCTCTCTCCCTCCCTCTGTTTTCTAACTCCCTCTCTCTGTCTCTCTCTCTCAAACACCTTTTTTTCTCCCTCCTCCCTCCTTCTCTCTTCTCACTCCCCCTCTCTGTCTCTTTCTCTCTTTTTATCTCTCTTTTCTAACTCTCTCTCTCTCTCCGTTGTCTTTTCTATACTCTACTCTACCACCTTCTGACTCTCTGCACTACTGTTTTAAGAACTGGAATAATTCCAGTAAATGTGAAGGGTATTGTCGAAGCATGGAGCCAGGCCGCTATATGACGGATGGGGGAACCTCTAGCCAATAGAGGAGCCGGTTGGAATTGATCTGCGGTTTCATAGCAGCACAGCCCTTAGTGTCATAACTGACCAGATCATTAGGATACAAGGTACGCTTCTATAGTACATCTATTAGTGAATTGAGCCATACACCACGATCAATGCTTATGATATTGGTCCATTGTGTCTGGCAAGAGGCTTCAATCTATTAGCCTGCATAGCTTGTGGAGGGAAAGGGAGGGGGGAGAGGCAGGGATGGGTAGGGAGAGGGAGAAGGTGAGAGAGAGAGGGAGAGGGGAGAGGCAGGGAGGGGTAAGGAGAGAGTCAAGGGAAAGGGAGAGGGAGGGGAGAGGCAGGGAGGGGTAGGGAAAGAGAGAATGTGAGAGAGAGGGAGAAAAAGTCAATCCATATGTATGTATGGCTGTGCAGCTCAGTTGGCTTTAGCTGGTAGAGCTTCTGCAACATCAACAGATCAATCACACACACACACACGTCTAAGTCATGAGCCATGGGCAGCTCCTAACTCAGGTCAGCCTATTTCAGCACCACGGACAGCAACATTCCTCACTTATATTATGTACTATAGTACTTTGTGTGCTTCCATATCTTTAGTCTCTGGTTCTGCTGCATCTTTGCTGCTGCCTGCTGACTTGTGAAGCTCTTGCTTGGCTTCTTCAAGGCCATGACAATTATACAGCCTCTCAGTGAATTTGTGGGTTAAAAAAAGATGGAAATCCATGTAAACTAGCAGTAGATTGGGGTGACTACAGTACAACACTCTGACGTGATACACACTGACACTGTGAAGTCCTGTAGTCTGCATGCTGCCAACAGAGAGACAGGAACACTGATGAGTTACATGGGGAGGTCACTATCCCTCTCTCCTCTCTCTCTTCATTCTCCTCTCCTTCTTCCTTTTCTTTCGAAACATAGAACTACTCTACATCATAGTTTCAAATATTCATACAGACCTCAATCAAAGTTTCTCAAATAGAAATAGATTGAAATAGACTAGAAATAGATTGAAATAGATAGAGAATGGTGATGTTAAAGGGGCCATAGAATGGATGCAGGGCACGATGTTCTGTTGATTGACAATATGAATGGAGGTCTATGTAAAGCTTGCCTGCAGCCTGAGCCTAACAATGACATTGTGCTGGGAGGGAAAGAGAGAAAGAGAGAGAGGGGAGGGATAGAGTGATTACTAGCTGCCCAGCTGCCAGAGCCCTGAGAGGTATTTCAGATTGGCTTTTCAAATACAGCAATTGCTATTACGTACCTTCCATTTCCATTCACTCTAGAACCGTTTCACACCACTAGTGTTGAACTATTTCTATTACTCAATGATCACTGAGGTAATTATTCAACAGGACATGACTGAAGTAAGCTAAGTGACACAGGGGTTCTTAGTCAGAGAAACAGAAAGAAGAAAATAAGAAGAGACAGCATTTTGAGGAATGGAGGATTTTAGGAGAGTCCTGCTATCTGCTTTCAGCTCCCTCTTCCTTGAGCCTCAGCACAGCCTCCCTAAAGTGCTTTACTTCCATGTTACATTGTGTGTTCTCTCTAGTACACCTACTTCTATGGCTCAGATGTGGATCAAGCAGATTCCCAGAATAAGAGTCTGTGTCAGTATGGAGTGGAGATTTAATGGTAGCTTGGTAAAGGATGGAGGGATGACTTCAGGGGAGGAAAGGGTTGGAGGATAGAGGGATGGATGGAGGAAGAGAGGAAAATATTCACCTCATAGACACTGTTTGGAGTGGAGGATGAGCAATATGAGGGGAATGGAGAGAGAGGGGGAAGGAGAGATGGAGGAGAGGTAGGCCAAAGAGGGAGGGAGAGAGAGAGAGAGAGTAGGGCTATTCATCCTTGAATATCCAAGACCTGAGGTCGTCTGCAATTGGCCTAACGAGCAAGAACCTGGACTTCACCCCCCCAAAAAATAGAAATACAGACATTGTCATCCTACAAGAAACATGGTATAGAAGAGTGTCACGTCCTGACACTAGTAAGATGTCATTTTCAATAGTAGAGTAGGGCAGGGTGTGACAGGGGGTGTTTTGGGTTGTTCTATGTTTTCTATTTCTATGTTTAAGTTCTAGTTTGTCTATTTCTATGTTGGGATTGTTTGGGGTTGATCTCTAATTGGAGGCAGCTGATCCTCATTGCCTCTGATTAGAGAACATATTTAACCTGTTTGGGATAGGGGGCAGTATTTTCACGGCCGGATAAAAAACGTACTCGATTTAATCTGGTTACTACTCCTGCCCAGTAACAATAATATGCATATAATTAGTAGATTTGGATAGAAAACACTCTAAAGTTTCTAAAACTGTTTGAATGGTGTCTGTGAGTATAACAGAACTCATATGGCAGGCAAAAACCTGAGAAGATTCTATACGGGAAGTGCCCTGACTGACGATTTCTTGTCCTTCTTTATCCTCTCTATCGAAAATACAGCCTCTGTGCTGTAACGTGACATTTTCGAAGGCTTTCATTGGCTCTAGGAAGACGCCAGAACGTGGAATGATAGCTCTGCAGTCTCTGGGCGAAAAACAGCAGGGGTTTTGGAGAGTGGTCCTTCTGAGGACAATGACACTGGAGCGCTCGTGCACGAGACGACTCCATTTTTTTCTTTCTCTCTTTGAACGAATACGTCGTCGCCCAGTTGGAATATTATATGACAGCATTTTAAAGACAAGACTCTCATTAACCTGTTAGGGCTAGGGGGCAGCATTGACACGGCTGGATAAAATACATACACGATTTAATCTGGTTACCACTCCTACCCAGTAACTAGAATATGCATATACTTATTACATATGGATAGAAAACACCCTAAATTTTCTAAAACTGTTTGAATGGTGTCTGTGAGTATAACAGAACTCAAATGGCAGGTCAAAACCTGAGAGATTCCTTTACAGGAAGTGGCCTGTCTGACCATTTGTTGAACTTCTTTTCCATCTCTATCATTTACTAAGGATCTCTGCTCTAACGTGACACTTCCCACGTCGTCCATAGGCTCTCAGAGCCCGGGAAAAAACAGAATGTCGTCATTCCAGCCCCAGGCTGAAACACATTATCGCCTTTCTCAAGTGGCCCATCAAGAGACACTGGCTTATGCGCGTGACCCCGACCGCCCCCGCCTTTGGGATTTTTTCCTCTGTTTGCCGAAAAGGAGATTCCCTGTCGGAATATTATCGCTTTTCTACGAGAAAAGTGTCGTAAAAATTGATTTTAAACAGCGGTTGACATGCTTCGGAGTACGGTAATGGAATACTTAGAATTTTATTGTCACGAATTGCGCCAAGCGCGTGACACTTCTTTACTATTTCGGATAGTGTCTGGAACGCACGAACAAAACGCCGCTATTCGGATATAACGATGGATTATTTTGGACCAAACCAACATTTGTTATTGAAGTAGCAGTCCTGGCTGTGTATTCTGACGAAGACAACAAAAGGTAATGACATTTTTATAATAGTAAATATGATTATGGTGAGTGCTAAACTTGCCGGGTGTCTAAATAGCGAGCCCGTGATGCCTGGGCTATGTACTTAGAATATTGCAAAATGTGCTTTCACCAAAAAGCTATTTTAAAATCGGACATATCGAGTGCATAGAGGAGGTCTGTATCTATAATTCTTAAAATAATTGTTATGCTTTTTGTGAACGTTTATCGTGAGTAATTTAGTAAAATGTTAGCGAATTCCCCGGAAGTTTGCGGGGGGTATGCTAGTTCTGAACGTCACATGCTAATGTAAAAAGCTGTTTTTTGATATAAATATGAACTTGATTGAACAAAACATGCATGTATTGTATAACATAATGTCCTAGGGTTGTCATCTGATGAAGATCATCAAAGGTGAGTGCTGCATTTAGCTGTCTTCTGGGTTTTGGTGACATTATATGCTGGCTTGAAAAATGGGTGTCTGATTATTTCTGGCTTGGTACTCTGCTGACATAATCTAATGTTTTGCTTTCGTTGTAAAGCCTTTTTGAAATCGGACAGTGTGGTTAGATTAACGAGAGTCTTGTCTTTAAATGGCTGTAAAATAATTGAAGTAATAGGATTTTTAACGTTTTGAAAATCGCGCCACAGGATAGCAGTGGCTGTTACGTAGGTGGGACGAATTCGTCCCTCCTAGCCTAGAGAGGTTAATCTAACCACACTGTCCGATTTCAAAAAGGCTTTACAGCGAAAGCAAAACATTAGATTATGTCAGCAGAGTACCCAGCCAGAAATAATCAGACACCCATTTTTCAAGCTAGCATATAACGTCACAAAAAACAAAACCACAGCTAAATGCAGCACTAACCTTTGATGATCTTCATCAGATGACACTCCTAGGACATTATGTTATACAATACATGCATGTTTTGTTCAATCAAGTTCATATTTATATCAAAGAACCAGCTCTTTACATTAGCATGTGACGTTCAGAACGAGCATACCCACCGCAAACTTCCGGTGAATTTACTAAATGACTCACGATAAACGTTCACAAAAAACATAACAATTATTTTAAGAATTATAGATACAGACCTCCTTTATGCAATCGCGGTGTCCGATTTTAAAATAGCTTTTCGGCAAAAGCACATTTTGCAATATTCTGAGTAGATAGCTCGCCATCATGGGCTAGCTATTTTGACACCCACCAAGTTTGGCACTCACCAAACTCAGATTTACTAGAAGAAAAATTGGATTACCTTTGCTGTTCTTCGTCAGAATGCACTCCCAGGACTTCTACTTCATCCACAAATGTTGTTTTGGTTGAAAATAATCCATAGTTATGTTCAAATATCCTCTGTTTTGTTCTTGCGTTCAAGACACTATCCGAAGGGTGACGAAGGGTGACGCGCGAACGCGTATCGTGACCAAAAAATTCTAAATATTCCATTACCGTACTTCGAAGCATGTGAAACGCTGTTAAACCTCTCTAGGATAGGTGGCACCAAATCGTCCCACCTACGTAACAGCCAGTGTAATCCCGTGGCGCGTTATTCAAAAACCTTAGAAATGCAAAAACTTCAATTTTTCAAACATATGACTATTTTACACCATTTTAAAGACAAGACTCTCGTTAATCTAACCACACTGTCCGATTTCAAAAAGGCTTTACAACGAAAGCAAAACATTACATTATGTCAGCGGAGTACCCAGCTAGAAATAATCAGACACCCATTTTTCAAGCTAGCATATAATGTCACATAAACCCAAACCACAGCTAAATGCAGCACTAACCTTTGATGATCTTCATCAGATGACAACCCTAGGACATTATGTTATACAATACATGCATGTTTTGTTCAATCAAGTTCATATTTATATCAAAAACCAGCTTCAACATTAGCATGTGACTAGCATGTGACTAGCATTCCCACCGAACACTGCCGGTGAATTTACTAAATTACTCACGATAAACGTTCACAAAAAGCATAACAATTATTTTAAGAATTATAGATACAGAACTCCTCTATGCACTCGATATGTCCGATTTTAAAATAGCTTTTCGATGAAAGCACATTTTGCAATATTCTCAGTAGATAGCCCGGCATTACAGGGCTAGCTATTTAGACACCCAGCAAGTTTAGCACTCAGAAAAGTCACATTTACTATAAGAAAAATGTTATTACCTTTGCTGTCTTCGTCAGAATGCACTCCCAGGACTTCTACTTCAATAACAAATGTTGGTTTGGTTCAAAATAATCCATAGTTATATCCAAAAAGCGGTGTTTTGTTCGTGCTTTCAAGACACTATCCGAAAGGGTAAAAAAATTCTAAATATTCCATTACTGTACTTCGAAGCATGTCAACCGCTGTTTAAAATCAATTTTTATGCCATTTTTCTCGTAAAAAAGCGATAATATTCCGACCGGGAATCGGCATTTAGGTAAACAGAGGAAAGAAAATAAAGCATTCGGTCGACTCGGGCACGTGCCTAAGCCCACAGTACTCTGAGCGGCCACTTGCCAAACGCGATAATGTGTTTCAGCCAGAGCCTGCCTCGATATCCTTCAGCTTTTTCCCGGGCTCTGAGAGCCTATGGGAGCCGTAGGAAGTGTCACGTTATTGCAAAGATCCTAAATCTTCAATAAAAAGAGCCCAGATGAAACACAACTTGTCAGACAGGCCACTTCCTGCATGGAATCTTCTCATGTTTTGGCCTGCCATATGAGTTCTGTTATACTCACAGACACCATTCAAACAGTTTTAGAAACTTTAGGGTGTTTTCTATCCAAAGCCAATAATTATATGCATATTCTAGTTACTGGGCAGGAGTAGTAACCAGATTAAATTGGGTACGTTTTTTATCCAGCCGTGTCAATACTGCCCCCTAGCCCTAACAGGTTTAAATCAATCAGATGTGTGACCTGTTGCTACAAGAAAAGCCCTTTTCTTGTAGCAACAGGTCACACATCTGATTGATTTAACCAGTGAAGAACAAACACCATTCTAAATACAACCCATATTTATGTTTATTTATTTTCCCTTCGGTACTTTAACTATTTGCACATCGTTATAGCACTATAGATATACATAATGACATTTGTAATATCACTATTATGTTGGAACTTGTGTGAGTGTAATATTTACTGTTCATATTTTACTGTTTATTTCACTTTTGTTTATCCATTTCACTTGCTTTGGCAATGTAAACATATGTTTCCCATGCCAATAAAGTCCTTAAATTGAAATTGAATTGAGAGGAAGATAGAGAAGAGAGAAAGAACGATAGAGAGAGAAGAATATAGAAAGAGAGAGGAAGACAGCGAGAGGAAGACAGGGAGAGAGGAAGATAGATAGCAAGAGAGGAAGACAGTGAGAGAGCAAAAGCAGAGAATGAAAAATTGCACTCCTAACTCAACAAAGTCTGGGATTTGGGTAGGGTGCTGTAGTGTGGATTGTTTTTTCATTAGATGAGTGTAGGGTGAGATTATGTTCCATGGTTTTGTGGCTGTTAAATGTGTGTGTGTGGTCGTGTGTATGCCTGAGTGCAGGCCCATGCATGTGAATGGGTGTATGTTCCTGCCTGTGTGTATGTGTTTTAGTATCCACGAAACATCTGTCGGTGCTGATTAGATCATGTTGTGTTTAACAGGTTTGAGTCCACCATGTGGAGTAGTGGTTTAACTGGTGGGCTCAGTTTTGGTAGATAGCTAGGCCAGATTGTCAGCTACGTTGGTTGGTACACCACGAGGCAAGTTGACTTGGACCTAGACAGGACCTTATCAGCTAGCTAGGAGTAGGCATGTGTCTGGTAGTGCTGAGGGTACAAACACATGCACACACACACGTGGCGGAGAAGGGTGACATCTTACGATTTCCAACCCATTGTTGCTATTTTGTGATTTTTTTCATGTTTATCTGTATGTATTGTTTTGCATAAAGTTGAACTTTTATCACATGACCGCTATGCACCGCTGAACATCAGATCGCCAGTTACTAACCCCATTTTGACTAACCTGTTCACTTGTTCATATCGCACCCCATTCCATTCTTTCATAGGCTACCAAAAACGCTGCAGGCGTAGATGCGGCAGACCTGGTGAGATTGAGACTAAGAGAATATCGACCGGCACTCTCCTCCGTTCTATTGGCAAATGTCCAGTGGTGGAGAATAAGATGGAAAAGATTTGTTCGAGTGTCTCCTATCAGAGAGACTTGAAAAGCTGCAATATCAGATACCTTGCAGAGACGTAGCTGGATGACTCTATGTAGGTAGAACTCAGTGGTTTCTCCATCCAGCAGCAGGATCGGACGAAGGTGACCTCGAAGGCCCTCCCATACCTCATGGTAAACTGCAGACCCTTTAATCTACCAAGAGAGTTTTAATCCGTAATCATCACGACTGTATACATCCTTCCACAAGCCAACACCACCGCTCACCCAGACGCAGCGTTTCTGATGGATGGAGACTTTAACGCAAGGAGACTTAAAACTTTTCTACCTCACTTTTCCCAACCGATCTCCTGCGCCACTAGAGGCACTAAAGCTCTAGACCACTTTTGTTCACAGAAACACATATCAGGCCCTCCCATGTCCTCCCTTCAGCAAATCTGACCATGACTCTAATCACCTGCTTCCTGTTTACAAAAAAAGCTCAAACAGGAAGTAGTTGGATGTAGCAGACGCAAGGCTACTGTTTTGCTAGAACAGACTGGGATATGTTCCGAGATTCATACAATAGTATTGAGGAGTTTACAACATCAGTCACAGGCTTCATCAATGAGTGCATAGACAACGTTGTCACCACAGTGAAAGTGTCCAAACCAAAAACCATGAATTACAGACAATATCCACGCTGGACTAGAGCTACAACTTACAAGAAACAGGACACGGACATAGACGCATATAAGAAAGCCTGCCACGACCTCTAACGAGATATCAAACATGCAAAAGGACAATATAGGAGGAAGGTGGAATCCTATTACACCGGCTCCGACACTCGTCGCATGTGGCAGACGATAACGGACTACAAAGGGAAACCCAGCCATGTGATGCAGAATTCCCTAACGAGCTATATGCATTTCATGCTTGCTAAGAGGAATACAACACTATGTCTTGAGTGAAATCCCATGTTGTTCCAGATGACTGTGTGAGCTCACTCTCTGTGACCGATGTGAGTGAAGCACGACAGTGCCTCTTCCCCCTCAGGAGGCTGAAAAGATTTGGCATGGGCCTTCAGATCTTCTAAAAGCCCCATCGAGAGCATCTTGACTGACTGCATCACCGCTTGGTATGGCAAATGCACCATCTTCAACCACAAAGCGCTACAGAGGATGGTGCGGACTATGGATGAAAATTTCCTGAAAATCGACCAAGTTTCAAAACCAGGAATAATTCATATTTATCCCGAGAGTCCCGGGAAACGGCAGAATTCTGCACCACCTTGTCGGCTTGGCTGTGCCACTTTGTAAAGATTTCAGAGCAAATTAAACTGATATTTAGTAATGATAGAGTCCCTATCTTTGATCGCCAATGACATTGCTGGGAATTATGAAACAGGCCGTTCCTAAATTATGAGCAATATCCTCCATGTTGGGAAGCTACTCTGACAAGATAGTTTAACAAGCTACCAATTACTTCACAATGAAAGATGTTAAGCTACACTAAAGCGGCCCTTAAGGAAAATATAGTTTACTTAACTACTTTTTAAATGTAACTTTAGTTAACTAGATACAAACTACATAGTGAAAATGTCATACACTACGAGTCAAAAGATTGGAAACACCTACTTATTCAAGGGTTTTTCTTTATTTGTACTGTTTTCTACATTGTAGAATAATAGTGAAGACAACACAACTATTAAATAACAAATAACAAAAAAGTGTTCAACAAATCAAAATATATTTTATATTTGAGATTCTTCAAAGTAGCCACTCTTTGCCTTGATGACAGCTTTGCGCATTCTTGGCATACAGTGATTTGCATTGGGGGCATTTATTTGACCATAGAACATGTTTTAAAAACCAAATATGAATAAATATGAATCATTGTTAATGTTTAGACAATTATTTTTCATATATCTTGAATGGTTGTTGAAACTTTCCTACTTTTACGTGGGGGAATTTTATTTAGAAAATGTCCGGAATTCCGTGACCAGGAAGTACATTTGTAGTGCTGCTGATGAGATGCTGATCATGTGATGAGTTCGCAAGTCAAATGCCCCACTTATGCTGCCACTGCACAGTGAAAAACAAGTAGCTTAACCTTTATTTATTGTAATTTATATGAGTTTGTAGTAGTTAAATGTTGAATTAGATTACGTACTGTAGCTACCTCAATCGTTATTTCAAAGAATTTTGGTGACTTCACATTTAGCGTTCTAGCAGGCTCTGCTAAATACAAATTCCCCTAGATACAGCCATGTCTCATAGTCACATCCTGAGATTTGTAAATGAAAGAGGAATATAATAATACAACTTTTCCATCTTCCCATTTAGAGTTTCTGGCGCAGCACAGAATGCCCTTATCCAACAAAGCCATTTCCTAACAGACCTGCTAACTTTCTTTGTTACTTTATGGTTGAAACCAACATGCAGTACCTCCAGCAGTAAGAGAGGACAGAACCATTCATTCACCAGCTCAGGGACAAGCTACACTATTCACAGCCCTGTGTAATGTTTAATGTTATTGCATTATTCACAGCCCTGTTTAAAGTTCAATGTTATTGCATTGCTGGACTTTTTGAAACTTCATGTATTTGTATTTTTTTTTAACATGTATTTAATGTTTATGTGTTTTAGCTGTAAGTGATAATTTCCAAAGTTTTCGTACATTTTTGTTTACATTGTTGTGCCTTTATGTGTGTGTTATGAATGACAGAAAGTTTCTGACTTCATAATAAGTACAGCATCATATGATACAAGTCATTTATGGATGTGTTATGAATGGCCAAAGGGGTCTGACCTTAAATGAAGTACAGCATCATGTGATGTAGTCTTTACGGATGTATTATGAATGACCGACGGTGTCTGACCTTAAATGAAGTACAGCATCATGTGATGTAGTCTTTACGGATGTGTTATGAATGACCAAAGGGGTCTGACCTTAAATGAAGTACAGCATCATGTGATGTAGTCTTTACGGATGTGTTATGAATGACCAAAGGGGTCTGACCTTAAATGAAGTACAGCATCATGTGATGTAGTCTTTACGGATGTATTATGAATGACCGACGGTGTCTCACTTCAAACTAAGTACTACAGGACACTACATCAAGTGTCAATAAATAGGTTATTAATGTTCTGCTGATTTATGAAGGTTCTCTCATGATCCATAGGTTACTGTAGGGTATGAGAGGTGTTTAAATGGGTTGATGGACCTGCAAAGCTTGCGTGTGTGTATGTGTGTGTGTGTGTGTGTGTGTGTGTGTGTGTGTGTGTGTGTGTGTGTGTGTGTGTGTGTGTGTGTGTGTGTGTGTGTGTGTGTGTGTGTGTGTGTGTGTGAGAGAGAGAGAGAGAGAGAGAGAGACAGTCAGTCAGTCAGTCAGTCAGAAACAAGGTAGTCCAACCTGAGACTACCACACCGGCTATTCCTCTTCTGTTCCCATGCTGGAGACCAGGGCTTGATTACAACCTGTTACATTGGTGCCAACAGGTTGTGGCTGATCTTTCGGTGAGGCAGTGGGTGTCGAAGACCTGATTGGGCCCAGCATAGCACAGTACGGCTTGTTTTTATTTTGTGCATATTTGTGTACTGAGGAACATGTAACTTGGTTCAAGAAGAAAGACACTTTACACTTTACAAATATACGGTACCCAACGAATATAGCCTCATTAATGTTATTTTATTGCATTACTTTTTATTTTTACTTTAGTTTATTTAGTAAATATTTTCTTAACTCTTTCTTGAACTGCATTGCTGGTTAAGGGCTTGTAAGTAAGCATTTCATGGTAAGGTATAACCTGTTGTATTCGGGGCATGTGACAAATAACATTTGATTTGATTTAGGTTGGAGGATTTCATCAAGGTAACTGTTTCTTTAGGTTGGGGTCTTTTCTCAAAGTGTTCCTTGATGTAACGTCGTCTCCAGAAAAATAGAGTAAACCAAGACTGAACACATCGAGTAGATTAACTATCTGTCTCTCTATCCTATCATTCTGTCTATTTATCCTATCATTCTGTCTATTTATCCTATCACTCTGTCTCTCTATCCTATCATTCTGTCCCTCTATCCTATCATTCTGTCTCTCTATCCTATCATTCTGTCTATTTATCCTATTATTCTGTCTCTCTATCCTATCATTCTGTCTCTTTATCCTATCATTCTGTCCCTCTATCCTATCATTCTGTCTCTCTATCCTATCATTCTGTCCCTCTATCCTATCATTCTGTCTCTCTATCCTATCATTCTGTCTCTCTATCCTATCATTCTGTCTCTCTATCCTATCATTCTGTCTATTTATCCTATCATTCTGTCTATTTATCCTATCATTCTGTCTATTTCATCCTATCATTCTGTCTATTTATCCTATCATTCTGTCTCTCTATCCTATCATTCCGTCTATTTATCCTATCATTCTGTCTCTTTATCCTATCATTCTGTCTCTTTATCCTATCATTCTGTCTCTTTATCCTATCATTCTGTCCCTCTATCCTATCATTCTGTCTCTCTATCCTATCATTCTGTCTCTCTATCCTATCATTCTGTCTCTTTATCCTATCATTCTGTCTCTCTATCCTATCATTCTGTCTCTCTATCCTATCATTCTGTCTCTCTATCCTATCATTCTGTCTCTCTATCCTATCATTCTGTCTCTTTATCCTATCATTCTGTCTCTTTATCCTATCATTCTGTCTCTCTATCCTATCATTCTGTCTATTTATCCTATCATTCTGTCTCTCTATCCTGTCATTCTGTCTCTCTATGCTGTCATTCTGTCTATGTATCCTATCATTCTGTCTCTTTATCCTATCATTCTGTCTCTCTATCCTATCATTCTGTCTCTCTATCCTATCATTCTGTCTCTCTATCCTATCATTCTGTCTCTCTATCCTATCATTCTGTCTATTTATCCTATCATTCTGTCTCTCTATCCTATCATTCCGTCTAATTTATCCTATCATTCTGTCTCTCTATCCTATCATTCTGTCTATTTATCCTGTCATTCTGTCTCTCTATCCTGTCATTCTGTCTCTCTATCCTGTCATTCTGTCTATTTATCCTATCATTCTGTCTCTTTATCCTATCATTCTGTCTCTCTATCCTATCATTCTGTCTCTATCCTATCATTCCGTCTATTTATCCTATCATTCTGTCTCTCTATCCTGTCATTTGTCTATTTATCCTATCATTCTGTCTCTTTATCCTATCATTCTGTCTCTTTATCCTATCATTCTGTCTCTTTATCCTATCATTCTGTCTCTCTATCCTATCATTCTGTCTCTCTATCCTATCATTCTGTCTCTCTATCCTATCATTCTGTCTCTCTATCCTGTCATTCTGTCTCTCTATCCTGTCATTCTGTCTATTTATCCTATCATTCTGTCTCTTTATCCTATCATTCTGTCTCTCTATCCTATCATTCTGTCTCTTTATCCTATCATTCTGTCTCTCTATCCTATCATTCTGTCCTATCAGAATGATATATCCTATCATTCTGTCTCTATATCCTGTCATTCTGTCACTCTATCTTTTCATTCTGTCCCTGTCTCTTTATCCTATCATTCTGTCTCTCTATCCTATATTTCTGTCCCTGTCTTTCTATCCTCTCATTCTGACTCTCTATCCTATCATTATGTCTCTATATCCTATCATTCTGTCTCTATATCCTGTCTTTCTGTCTCTATATCCTGTCATTCTATCTTTTCATTCTGTCCCTGTCTCTCTATCCTATCATTCTGTTTTACTCTCTCCATGTCTCACTATCCTCTCATTCTTTCCCTGTCTCTCTATCCTCTCAATCTGTCTCCAATCTCCTGTCATTTTGTATCACTATCCTCTCATTCTGTCTCTCTAATCCTATCATATCGTCTCTCTATCCTATGGTTATGTATCTCTATCCTATCATTCTGTCCCTGTCTCTATATCCTCTTATTCTGTCTCTCTATCCAATCATTCTGTCTCTCTAATCCTATCATATCGTCTCTCTATCCTATGGTTATGTATCTCTATCCTATCATTCTGTCCCTGTCTCTCTATCCTCTCATTCGGTCTCTCTATCCTCTCATTCTGTCTCTCTATCCTATCATTCGTTCTCTCTATCCTATCATTCGTTCTCTCTATCCTATCATTCGTTCTCTCTATCCTATCATTGTGTCTCTTTTACACCCAGCCCCTTTCTCACATTTATATCTCTCTCTCTTTCCCTTTCTCTTTCACACTCTCCATCCTCTCTCTGTCCCTCCTCCCTAACTCTCAGCATCTCTTCCTCTCTCTTCACTCTTCTCATTGTCTTTTTTTCACTCATTCTCCCAGGTTCTTCATGATTTCTATCTGTGTTTAACCATTGTCCCTCCAGTCCTTATATAGGAAGGTGTTGTTGGTATGCTCCTCTGTGTAATGCCTGTATTTATGTAGTTAGAACATGAGGACACCATCTCAGGCAGCCATCTCAACTCCCTGTGCAGCACGTTATCTCCCATGGTCCCCATGGAGACCTGACTGTGGTGAGGTGGGAGCTGTGCCGTGCTGCATGAAGAGGTGTGTAGGGATTTCTGCTTGTTTGGTTGAACACAAAGACTGTAATTTACATATGTTAACACTTAGCTGGTTGTCTCTGTACAGTTAATCTGATTGGCTTGTAATGAGTTCTGCCTTCAGAGGACAGCAAAACATACCTCTGGGAATAGTCATTCTGAATACACACTATGTGTCTCCCTATGACTCATTCTCTTTTTGAGGTTGTTTTTTCTTTCCCTCTTTGTATTCGTCCTCTTACACTTCCTCCTCCTCTTCCTCATCCGCATCATCCTCTTCCTCCTCCTCCTATTCCTCCTCCTCTTCCTCTCAATCTGTGTTTATGGTAAGGAGTTTATACATGAGTCGCAAAGGCATCGTTTTAGAGACATAAGAGTCGTAATGCACACACACACTGTTAAGAGATGTAAGTCACCTACTAAAAACAAACCTTCTAAAGGCAACAGTCATCCAACAGATCCTACACATCTGTCTGCGAGCACGCACATGCATACACACACAGGGAACGCGAGAAACACATACATGTGCAACACATACACACACACACACAAACACACAGGGAAGGCGAGAAATGTAATTTGCTTTGAAAGTAAACAAGCTAATCGAATAGCAAGGATTTTCAGACCAAATCAAACTGATTTGCCCATTGGCAGAATGGCGTAGGTTGTTCAGTTTCAATGTGAAATGAATATCCCCCCGACTCCAATCACGCTTTTTTATCCTATAATGCTGGCTGCATATCCTCTGTGCTGCAATACTATCCCAAGGCTTTGATGCTTGCTTTCCAATGAAATAGTATAACTTGTAAGTCTTTGACCTTGTTGATGTTACCATATTACTCATTTTTACAAGCAACCACAGAAGTTGTCATACTAATGTATTAACATATAAATCATTGTAAATCTCCTTCAATCTCTTCGAATGGCAACTACTTCCATCACTACTGGTGTCATCACACTCATCATCACTCATCACTTGAAACCTCATTTATTCTCTCACCAGGAACCTCAACAAACAGCTGTTACAAATCTCACCACCTTCATTACATCAGCACAGCTTGTGATAATTCTCCACTCTCTAGCTAAACTCCAAACTCCAAACACATAAACATACTGTAGAATCCACTTTTCCTATGTACGTTCTGCTTCTTGTTGTTAAGCGTTTTAGAAGTGTTGGTGTAGCTGCTTGTTTAGCCCGGCGGGGGAACTGGTAGGTTCGGAGCGCTGAAGAAACGGTCCCCCTCTATTAAACCTGTTTATTTACGTTGACAGTTTTATTATAGCGCTCTAGTCATTACACACACCCACACAGAGCTCAACTCATTTGCATAGCTAATGAAGCCATATTTTCAGTGCCTGTTAAGATTTAAGATGGCAGTTGTCTAATTGGAACATTGGCTAAAAGACCCCTTTTTTATTAAACTCAGTTTGCATGGAACTAATAAACCATAGGTCCCTGTTGCTGGGGACAAATGTACTTGTTTTGTTTTTTGAGAGGAGATGAATAGTATGAAACAAGTTAATTGATTTGGCCTTATTTTGTAATGGAAGAAAAACTGTTTGAAGCGCATGAGCTTTTTAAATCCTGGCCTTTCTTTGAGCCGGTTGAGGAACGAGTGAAGATGATTGGCAAGACAAGGTGATGTGGAGGATAGTGGATAGAGGGAGAGGGAGGAGGAGGAGAGGGATGGAGGGAGAGGGAAGAATGTGTGGAGGATAGAGGGAGAGGGAGGAGGAGGAGAGTGATGGAGGGAGAGGGAAGAAGGTATGGAGGATAGAGGGAGAGGGGACGAGGAGGTGAGTGATGAGGGAAAAAGGTGTGGAGGATAGAGGGAGGAGAAGAGTGATGGAGGGAGAGGGAAGAAGGTGTGGAGGGTAGAGTGAGAGGGGATGAGGAGAAGAGTGATGGAGGGAGAGGGAAGAAAGTGTGGAGTAATGGAAAGGGCTTCATGGATGATTTGGGCGTAAACGTGTTTCTCTGTTCAGTTTATAGTGGAGATCCTCATCTATGAGAGGAGGAAGATGAAGATGAGGAAGTGAAGGAGGGGAAATAGTCTGTCCATCAAACAGTTAGTCCAGCCTGCGCATAGTGAGTCGGTCCATCCCACCAGTACACTGTAAGACATTTGACTGTACTGCATCACACAACCAAGCACATATCGTATGCACATGTATACACACACACACACAAACCAATGGCTCCACTATAAAGCTCACGGCACCCCACCTCACACACACTATCTCTTTCTCTCTCTCTCTCTCACACACACACACACACACACACACACACACACACACACACACACACACACACACACACCCCTCTGCCCTGTGGGCCTTGGGAGTTCTGCTCGTTGGGACTCCTGCTGGTGAGGAGATGGGAATTTTAATGAACTCTGCCCAGCAGGGCTCTCCTTTTCCACCCTGCTTCACTCTTGTGGTCGCTCTCTCCTTTTCTCTATTATCGCTCGACTTGTGGGTTTCACTCTGTCCATTTCTCATTTCCTTCTTCCTAAGGAGGGATAGGAGTCTGTCAACAATCTTCAGATACCACTGAACCCACTGTGGCACAATAATGTGATTGACAAGTGTGACTGTAATGTGATTGACAGGCCTATGAGTGGCTTGGAGTGGGTGGGGGCTGTTTTGGCTGCAGCCTAGGCCATACACACACCTGGGTGCACCAGTAAGATATGTGTGGAAACAATATTGTTGGTAGGTACTGTACTGGGAATGATGGGTCAGGCAGAGGTGGTGGCAGCTAATAGAAGTTAGAAAGAGGAAGCAGCTGAGGTTATATTAGTTTTGTGTGAAGAACATCCACACACACCTGCATCAACGAAGACCTCAGCTGGTCAGGCCACTAGAGAGAACAAAGGGAAAATAAAATAAAGGAGAAAATAAAGGGGGGAGGTGGCAAAATAAGAGACAGACAGAGAGAGAGAGAGAGAGAGACAGAAACAGAGAGAAGAGAGAAGCGAGAGAGACAGAAAGAGGAGATAAGAGAAGAAGAGAGAGGAGAAAGGAGAGAGAAAGACAGAGAGAGAGACAGAGCGACACGAGAGAGAGAGCCAGAGAGAGAGAGAGAGAGAGAGAGAGAGAGACAAAGAGAGAAGACAGAGCAAAGAGAGAGAGGAGAAGAGAAGAGAAGAGAAGAGAGAAGAGAGAGAGGAGATAAGAGAGAGATAGAAGAGAGATAGAAGAGAGAGAGAGAGAGAGAAGAGAGAGAAGAGAGAGAAAGAGAGAGAAAGAGAGAGAGAGAGAGACAGAGACAGAGAGAGAGATAGAAAGAGAGTGACAGAGAGAGACAGAGAGAGAGAGACAGAGACAGACAGAGAGACAGAGAGACAGAGCGTCAGAGAGAGAGAAGGACGAAGGGAGAAGACAGAGAGTGGAGATAAGAGAAGAGAGAGTGGAGATAAGAGAAGAGAGAGAGAGAGGCAGTGAAAGAGACAGACAGAGAGAGAAGAGAGAGAAGAGAGTTTGAGTTTTTATAAAACCTTTATTTTATACTTAATTATTAACATAAATAATGCCATTTCAGAAATTAAACAACAAATGTGTCATTCCTAAATAAAAATAAATAAAATAAAAATATATATATACATTCAACTCATTTAATCAACAAAAAATTGTTTCCACTCCTCCACAAAACAAATCGCTCCTTCTCCAAAAAACAATGGGAAACATTTTACAGCCCGAGAAGAACTCAAAATCCACTTTTATTTTCTCTTTGACTAATTCTTTAAAAACATGTTTTACATCCTGCACATATACAGTGTCTATCTTTATAAGGGCTCAGGGCCAGACCCAGATGCAGACACGGGAAGCAGATGGTTTGAGTGTTTGATATTTATTTATTCCAAAAGGGGGTAGGCAAGAGAATAGAGAATGGTCGTGGACAGGCAAAGGTCAAAACCAGATCAGAGTCAAGGAGAGGCTCGAGGTCAGGGCAGACAGACAGACTGGTCAGGCAGACGAGTCCAGAAACAGGCAAGGGTCAGACCTGGGAGGACTTGCAAAAGAGAGAATAGAGAAAGCAGGAGCACGGGGAAAACATGCTGGTTGACTTGAAACAGACGAGACGAACTGGCACAGAGAGACAGGAAACACAGGGATAAACACAATCGGGAAAATAAGCGACACCTGGAGGGGGTGGAGACAATCGCAAGGACAGGTGAAACAGATCAGGGCGTGACAATCTTATGTTTCCCCCTCAGAAAAATGTACATCTTAGCTTGTCCCAAAATAAAATGTAACAATTGATATTTTATTTTCTGTTGCTTACCATATTAAAATTCCAAATTAAAAACAGTTTTATTGAAAATCTCCTCTACAGCTGTAAACAAATACTCCAGTATTTCAAAGAGAGGCTTTATCCTCTCACACTCCATAAAACAGTGAAAAATGGTTTCTCTTATGTTAAAAAAAGGACATCCATCTCCAACATCTGAGTTAATAACAGAAACAAAAGCATAAACTGCAATGATGCCATGCAAAACCCTCCATTGTCTCCAGTGCCATTTTGTAACGGTGGCTTGTACAGTGCTCTCCATGCTGGCTTTACCTTGTCACCAATACCCAGTTTTACCCTCCAAGGAGAGTCTTTTCTATTCTTCAATGTATCTTTATTAAAAACCTATATAAGTCTTTCCCATTCACCTCATTCAAACCATCTCTGCCAACCCTCTCAAATCCAGTAATAAAGCCTTTGTGTCTGACTCAGGGATGTTGGGTGTAATCCCTCGTCTGGGAAATGGGACGTTTTCATCTTGTGCCTTCTTCTTATGATGATTAAGCATAAACAACTCTTCTACTGATAGAGCCTTCTTGCAGCTTCCCAGCAGATGTCTGACAATCCTTTCCGACCTCACCCCCAAATGTTCAGCCACCCATCCTCCATCCATTAAAAAGGGCCCAGCCATGGTCATTAACCATTATAGGGTGATAATTTTGCCCTTCACCAGAATCTTGGAGAAATGTGGGTACAGCTGCAGTTGTACAACCATTCTTGCCTCATACACCAGAGGTTCCTCCAGCAGCCAATGCACTGACTCCACTGGAGTACGTCTGGACACATTCATTATGCTCCAAACTCTATGAAGACCTCTGTAAAATGGAGTTACTCCCTCCCTAGAAATCTGGCTACTATCAACCAAAAATAAATCCTTCTTTAAACCTAATCCCCCGACCTTCTGTAATACAAGACCTGTCACCCCTCTACGAATCACATTTTCTGGCCCATAAAGCAACCTTTGAATAATGAATATGATGTCTGTTCGGTTGTCATCTGAGACATTATGACTGATGACAGGATGACATAAACTGTATCTGGGAAAGTCTACACATTATAGTTATCAGATTCACATGGAATTGTTGTGCAATTTAAATGTTTGATATTGAAACTGTTTGTTGGGAGTTTAAATGTAATTTTAGCTTCCAAATGAGAGAATTGGATTTTCATAAGGTTAGAGCCCTGCTTAATCAGTGGCCCGCCCCTGTGAAGAGACATGGGTTATAAACTATGAAACACACCCTTCTCTCCCTCCACTATATAAGGCCTTGACGAAAATGTAACCTCCTGTTCCGAGGACGATAGGACGACGGTCCCTATGTTAAAAAGGACGAACATGTCAAGTACAGAACTAAGCCAACCTCAGCGTGAGCTTTGGTTGTGAATGGTATGAACTTTGAACTCTTACTCACTAAAGAAGTGAGCCATCCTAGCCGTTGAGTTAGCAACAGCAGTTGTAAACGTGGGCTAGGAAAGGACGGATGACGTATCCAGTCTAACACACAACGAAGATAGTACAACGTAACCAATTTACCACCAGAGACATTCTTCCAAGGACAGGAAGATCTCTGTTGGCCAACACGGCCAGCATCTACGACCAACCTACCGAAGCTCAGCTCAGAGTAAATATTTATTGCATTTTCCTTTTCCAAATGGGCGGTAATTTAGAATGCATAAGATACTGTATTTATGATAGCACAGCTTGTCCCTTTGTTCCTCAGTCTTCCCGCTCTTTCATTCAAGCCCAACCCCCTCTCTTTGTGTAACAAGCCATCATACAGGTTCCGTCCACCAGGGGCATTTTCTGTATGACATAATTTGCATTCTGTGTATATGTAATTCTGTGTGATTAGTTAGGTATTTAGTAAATAAATAATTAAACCCAATTTTGTATTGCTGATTCAACTTGTTAGCCAGGGTTCGTGAAGATAACCAAGAATTTACAACTTTCAGATGAGACTGAATAAGGTGACGATTAATATTGACTGCTATTGATGTAAAATATTACCAGGTCTTTAAGAGTTTATTCGGAAGATAACAGCTCTATAAACACTCTTTCGTGGTGCCCCGACTTTCTAGTTAATTACATTTACATGATTAGCTTAATCAGGTAATATTAATTACAGAGAAAGGATTTTATAGAATAGCATGTCATATCACTTAATCTGGCATAGCCAAAGACACGACACCTTGGTACACTCCAAGATACTTAAAACCTCCCTTACACCTTACAGGATATTCCCCTAAACTGACCAACCATTGAGACTCAAACTATCCACCTCTGCTTGATTTTTCAGTAAAATAACTACCTCATCAGCATAGGCTGAGAGACGAATTGGAGGAATATACTCTGAAAGGTACACACCTTCAATACGACTTCTAATGTTATTTAGTAGTGGCTCTACAGCGATGGCATATATCATTCCTGACAGGGAACACCCCTGCCTAATACCTCTACACACTTTAACCTGTTAGGGCTAGGGGGCAGCATTTGCACGTCTGGATAAAAAAAATGTACCCGATTTAATCTGGTTACTAATCCTACCCAGTAACTAGAATATGCATATACGTATTATATATGGATAGAAAACACTCTAAAGTTTCTAAAACTGTTTGAATGGTGTCTGTGAGTATAACAGAACTCATTTGGCAGGCAAAACCCTGAGACATTTTCTGACAGGAAGTGGATACCTGATGTGTTGTATTGACTTTAAACCTATCCCATTGAAAAACACAGGGGCTGAGGAATATTTTGGCACTTCCTATTGCTTCCACTAGATGTCACCAGCCTTTACAAAGTGTTTTGAGTCTTCTGGAGGGAGATCTGACCGAACAAGAGCCATGGAACGATGATGTCCCATTAGACACCTGGCGCGCGAGTTCATGTTGGGTACCCTCGTTCCAATACGTTATAAAAGAGTATGCATTCGTCCACCTTGAATATTATTCATGTTCTGGTTAAAAAAGGCCCTAATGATTTATGCTATACAACGTTTGACATGTTTGAACGAACGTAAATATATTTTTTCCCCTCGTTCATGACGAGAAGTCCGGCTGGCTTAGATCATGTGCTAACAAGACGGAGATTTTTGGACATAAATGATGAGCTTTTTTGAACAAAACTACATTCGTTATGGACCTGTGATACCTGGAAGTGACATCTGATGAAGAGAATCAAAGGTAATGGATTATTTACATAGTATTTTCGATTTTAGATCTCCCCAACATGACGTCTAGTCTGTATCGCAACGCGTATTTTTCTGGGCGCAGTGCTCAGATTATTGCAAAGTGTGATTTCCCAGTAAGGTTATTTTTAAATCTGGCAAGTTGATTGCGTTCAAGAGATGTAAATCTATAATTCTTTAAATGACAATATAATATTTTACCAATGTTTTCTAATTTTAATTATTTAATTTGTGACGCTGACTTGACTGCCGGTTATTGGAGGGAAACGATTTCCTCAACATCAATGCCATAGTAAAACGCTGTTTTTGGATATAAATATGAACTTGATAGAACTAAAAATGCATGCATTGTCTAACATAATGTCCTAGGAGTGTCATCTGATGGAGATTGTAAAAGGTTAGTGCATCATTTTAGCTGGTTTTATGGTTTTGGTGACCCTGTCTTTGACTTGACAAAACATTACACACAACTCTTGTAAATGTACTGTCCTAACATACTCTAAATTTATGCTTTCGCCGTAAAACCTTTTTGAAATCGTAAAACGTGGTTAGATTAAGGAGATGTTTATCTTTCAAATGGTGTAAAATAGTTGTATTTTTGAAAAATTTGAATTTTGACATTTATTTGGATTCAAATTTGCCGCTCTTGAAATGCACCTGCTGTTGATGGAGTGCACCACGGGTGGCACGCTAGCGTCCCACCTAGCCCATAGAGGTTAAAAGGAGCATTCCAGCCACCGTTAACTTTCAGTACACTTTCAATGTCACCATACATCACCCTAATCATGGCAATAAAACCAGAGCTGAAACCATACGACTCAAAAGTGTGCCATAAGTATTGATGTTCAACTTGGTCAAATGCCATTTCCTGATAAATTGAAATTAGACCAGCATCCAACCCAATAAATAGCCTTAGAGCCTTCCAAAATATCCTGAATCAGGGAAATGTTATCCCCTACCTGCCTGCCGGGAACACAGTAAGACTGGTCCGTATGTATGAATTGCCCCATCACCTCCTTCAGTCACACCTGTTGGACAAAGCCTTGGACAGGATCTTATAATCAGTGCACAATAAAGCCACTGGCCTCCAGTTCTAGACCTTCCTAGGGTCACCCTTTTTTGGCATTCATTTCGGAGATTCCCTGAAACGGACTTCTCACCAATGTGCTCTGTGCTCTGACACCCTGCAGGTATGCCAATGCAGCTTTTTTTCTCTTCAGGGCCTGAGTATGGCCTCGATCTCCTGTGGTCTCAACTATTGTCGGGATTTCAACTATTTCAGACTCTAGGGCATTCATTGATCTGGTGATATCTCTGGTGACATTCATAGTATACTTATTACATAATTGTTCAATCTGGATTTTCCCTATATCCCACCACTGTTTAAGGGATACAAAACTTGCCTTTTGAGACCTCCACCTCTCCCAGAAAAAAACTACAACTTTTCCTGAAGTGAGCATCACTCAATAAAGTTATATTAAAATGCCAGTATGCACTTTTGGGTTTTACAGCGTTAATGAACAATACCTCTGTTATTAAACAATGATCAGAAAGTCCCACTGGAGTTATCACACTTGATTTACAGACCTGAGATTGATGCTCAAAACAATAAAACCAATCTAACCTGGCCAGAGAGATGGTGTTCGCTCTCACATGGGCCCATGTGTTCTGTCTCATGCCTCCATGTTGGCTCTGCCAAATATCACACAGTTCATGCGTTACAATAAGGTGTTTTTAAAAGTAATGGAGGCTACAGTATATGAGGTTCTTTGTGGTTTCTATCTAAATCACTGACAGTGCCGTTAAAATACCCACAAGAAATATACAATCCTCAGTGTTACATTTCTCAATGGAATTTGATAATGTCTCTAAAAAACATACCCTCTCAACTGCTACCACTTGGGCATATACATTTAACCTCTATGGGCTATATATATGCATATTCTAGTTACTGGGTAGGATTAGTAACCAGATTAAATCGGGTACATTTTTTTTATCCAGCCGTGCAAATACTGCCCCCTAGCCCTAACAGGTTAAACACAGTGATGTTTTCATACCTCGCTCGAACTTTTAATAACCTCCCCTCAACTACCTCTTCAACCTCATATCACAAAGGCAAAAACTATTTTGAGAACAGAATAGCCACAACCCCACAGGATAGCTACAATCCCACTACACACCACTGCCTCCCCCCCCAGTCCTGTTGCCACATAACTTGATTTTCAGTATTGCTATGCGTTTCTTGTAGAAAACTTCCCTTTCCCTTCATTAACTTATACACCACAGCTCTTTTTTAACGTCTCTCGCCCCATTTTTTTATTTTGTATTTTTTTATTAACAAATATCAACAAACAAAAGAGGAATAGTCACATTCAAACAAGCATACATACAAACTATTTGCATTGCCAGGAATCCTAAACAAAGAAATCATATTCATTAATAATAGAACAGGTTTTAATTGACTTTTTGTTTTCATTTTAGTTAAAGTAGTGCCATATTATTTAAATTCATTTATAAAGTGAAAAAAGTTAGGTTTTGAATTAGACCATTTGCATTTGTGAATATGAAATTTACCTAGTATTATTAACAGTTGAAATAAATATACTACATCTTCATCTATGTCAGAATTTCTTAAATAAATCATTATATCAAAACCATTAAATAGTACATCCGGTCCTATTTCTTTGTAACAAAATTCTGTATGTCAATCCAAAAAATTATACTATAAATACAGGCAAAAAAACAAATGCAAAATGGTCTCCTTCTCCATTCCACAGAAATTACATGTATAGTCAAAATTCTGCTTGAATCTTTCCAAAACATGTTTCACAGGATAAATTCTATGTAACATTTAAAATGAAACTTCCTTTACCTTGTTACTGATACAATATTTGTTAGCAATTTTCCATGCTTTCCCCCATTGTATATCACCATAGATATTTTACCAAAATAATCTTGCTGAGGGAATTGTAGTATCACAAACAATATTCCTAATCTGTTTATTACTACATTTATCTTTGATGTTAATATTGCCAATGAATATATTTTCATGTAAATCTATGTTACTTACATCAACCACAGAGGAATTTAAAAGAGATACCCTTGGAGTCGCATCAAAAACAATTGCATATTCTTTCAGGGTTATTGGAATTTTAAACGTATCAAGAAATTCCCCATGTGAGAGTAGATATCCATCCTCATTCAGTAACTAACCAACCAAAATAATTTTATTCTCAAACCAGTTACGAAAAAAAGAGACTTATTTTTAAATCATATATCTTTGTTGTTCCATATAAAGTATCTGTGAGAGGAAAAATTGTGTTTATACGCTAACATCCATGCTAAAATTGCCTGCTTATGGAATTTGCCCAACTTTACTGGGATTTTATCAACATTAAAATTACATCGAAGCAAAAAATTCGAAACCACCAACAGAGTCAAATAAATACTTAGGGAAGACATGCCAAATACTGTTCTGGTTCTTAACATACTTCCGAATCCAATTTATTTTAAAAGTATTATTTAGAGTATTGAAATCTAAAACCTCAAGACCTCCTTGTTCTTGGGTATTAGTGAGAATATCTCTTCATAGATAGTGAGGCTTGTTCCTCCAAATAAAATGATAAAGATTATTATCTAAGTCCTTTACAATTTTAGGGGATAATTCAAGTGATAATGAGACATAAACTGATTTGGATAACCCTTCAGCTTTGGACAATAAAACCTGACCGTATAATGAAATGTCTCTCAGTGTCACGTCCTGACCATAGTAAGATGGCATTTTCTATGGTAGAGTAGGTCAGGGCATGACAGGGAGTGTTTTGTGTTTTTCTATGTTTTGTAATTCTATGTTTAGGGTCTAGTTTTCTATTTCTATGTTGTTGTTTTTTGGGATGATCTCCAGTTAAAGGCAGCTGGTCCTCGTTGTCTCTAATTGGAGATCATACTTAAGTAGGGTTTTTTTTTCACCTGTGTTTGTGGGTAGTTATTTTCTGTTTAGTTATCTGTTACCTGACAGAACTGTTGGCCGTTTGTTTGTTATTTTGTCTTTAGTGTTCTGAGTTAAAATAAATATTATACATCATGCTCATAATATACATCATGAGCAATCAACGTGCTGCGCTTTGGTCCCCTCTATACGACAGCCGTTACACTCAGCAACCAGAGGTTCAATTTCTTCTTTTTTTTTCTCAATAATGGGATTAAAGTTTAATTAACTTCTTTGTTTTTCATCCTTGCATATAACAATTCCAAGATAAGTAAACTTACCTTTAATTGGGATACCATATACTTCCGGTAAAACACAATCCTTGGGTGGAAATAAGACTTATTGATATTAATTTTCAAACCCGAAACTAAGGAAAAGTCTTCAATATAGGAAACCGCTTTAGAAACCTCATTCCTGTTTCTTATGGTGGTATCATCAGCCAGTTGATATAGATTAAATTCATTGCCAAGTGCTGAAACACCTTGAAAATTCTCTTTCTTGTTATGAAGAGCCATAATTTGAGTAACCAAAGAGCTAGTACAACCATTATATAAAGTTTGGACTGCTTTCCAAAAAAAAATTACCAAACCCCCAAAAAACATATTACTTTGAATATAATATCATGTTGTACAGTGTCAAAAGCTTTATAAAAATCAACAAACATAAGAAAATCATCAAAGATGAGGTCATTATAGTCAATCATATCTAAGATCAACCTGATGTTATTGTGTCGACCATGCATAAAACCAGATTGTTCTTCATCAATTATATGATGCAAGCCTTGTTTCAACCTCTTAGCAAATACAAGGGCAAATAATTTCCCATCATTATTCAACAGACTAATGGGTCTCCAGTTGTCTAAATAAAGAGTATCCTTATTAGGTTTGGGAATCAAAATAATTACACCTTGCTTTAAGGAAGCCGGTAACTCCCCTTTTTCTGTGGATTCAAGAAACATCATTGAATGCTTTATAAAACTCGCTTATTAAACCATCATTTCCAGGGGACCTATTGTCCTTAAGGCTTTTAAGACAGTCTTTTATCTCAATTTCAGATAACTCATCACAAAATCCCTTAAATCATTATCTATCTTCTTAGCAATGTTTGCTACATTGTCTTAGATAAGATCCATTTAGAAAGTTGACTGGGCTGATGTATACAGATTCTGATAAAACTGTGCAACATGCTGAGAGATTTCTTTTGGATTTTCATTGGGAGTATTATTAATCATTAATTTACATATGGAAGTCTTTTCGCCTGCCCTTTTTTCTAAATTAAAGAAATATTTAGTATTTTTCTCTCCCTCTTCCATCCATTTTCGTCTTGATCTTACAAACGCTTCCCGGGCCTTTTCCTCATAGATACAGTCTAACTGCATTTGCAATGATGATAGCTCCAGTAATTCCTGATTAGTTAGTTCAGTTTTTTTTGTATAATCCATTATTCCCTTTATGATGTCATATTCTTTCTCTCTCTTGGCATGAGCAATGTCTTTCCCCATTGAAATAGCCAAAAGCCTTATATCAAATTTCATTAGCTCCCAGTAACTTCCAAATGTATTCATAACACAGGCACAATTCCAGTATTTATCAATAATTCCTGCTACTTCCTTCTTAAATACTTAATTCTCTAGTAAAGTCTTGTTCATGTTCCAGTAACCTTTACTAACTTTTTTGTTGACAAACCATGCATATTTATCTTTATTGAGATCCCTTTGTGGTCTGTTAAAATCGATGGTTCAATCGAAACTGTATCAACCTTGTCAGCCATATCTTCAGAAATAAATACGGGATTGTATAGATAAATCTTTGGTACTCCATGTAAACATAATCTTATCTGGGTTCTTATGTCTCCAAATATCTGAACACCTAACCTTAGACATATATTCCTTATCTCACAAACAGAATTGCTATCCTTAGGAGGCCATCTATCTAGATTATCATGTAATACTCTATTAAAATCTCCACCCCATATTACTTTGGCCAATGGATATAAATAAAATACAGTTACTTGACTTGTTATTGGAAGCATAAGTATTTTCAACAATGAATTGAACGTGGTTGACATCTACCAATAGTATAATCCATCTCCCTGTATTATATGCTTCATGACTCAATAAATGAACCTTAAAGTTGCATTTTAAAATAGCGGCACCTGCTGACCGATTAGTACCAAATTAAAACCAAATATCATTCCCCCACTGACACTTCCAAAACGCAGTATCTGTGGAACAGGCATGAGTTTCTTGAATGAAATAAAAGTCAGCACTCTTACCCTTACAATGCAAAAATAAAGATTTCCTTTTCAAAATATTACGGATTCCCCTGGCATTAATAGAAAAAACAGAAATGGACATTTACTATCACAGTGACTATATGAAGAATATTAAACTTATATACTTTTACATGAATTGGGTTCTCACAAAAAGAAAGGTTCTTACTAGTTGCAAATAAAAACAGTCCTTTGCACCACGCAGTGGTTGACCTAAATTTTATATATATATATATATATATATATATATAATATATTACATAATTTACATAATATATAAATTATATAATATATATTATATATATATATATAATTTACATAATATATATATATATATATATATATATATACACTGCTCAAAATAATAAAGGGAACACTTAAACAACACAATGTAACTCCAAGTCAATCACACTTCTGTGAAATCAAACTATCCACTTAGGAAGCAACACTGATTGACAATACATTTCACATGCTGTTGTGCAAATGGAATAGACATCAGGTGAAAATTATAGGCAATTAGCAAGACACCCTCAGTAAAGTAGTGGTTCTGCAGGTGGGGACCACAGACCACTTCTCAGTTCCAATGCTTCCTGGCTGATGTTTTGGTCACTTTTGAATGCTGGCGGTGCTTTCACTCTAGTGGTAGCATGAGACGGAGTCTACAACCCACACAAGTGGCTCAGGTAGTGCAGCTCATCCAGGATGGCACATCAATGCGAGATGTGGCAAGAAGGTTTGCTGTGTCTGTCAGCGTAGTGTCCAGAGCATGGAGGCGCTACCAGGAGACAGGCCAGTACATCAGGAGACGTGGAGGAGGCCGTAGGAGGGCAACAACCCAGCAGCAGGACCGCTACCTCCTCCTTTGTGCAAGGAGGAGCAGGAGGAGCACTGCCAGAGCCCTGCAAAATGACCTCCAGCAGGCCACAAATGTGCATGTGTCTGCTCAAACGGTCAGAAAAAGACTCCATGAGGGTGGTATGAGGGCCCGATGTCCACAGGTGGGGGTTGTGCTTACAGCCCAACACCGTGCAGGATGTTTGGCATTTGCCAGAGAACACCAAGATTGGCAAATTCGCCACTGGTGTCCTGTGCTCTACAGAGATGAAAGCAGGTTCACACTGAACACGTGACAGACGTGACAGAGTCTGGAGACGCCGTGGAGAACGTTCTGCTGCCTGCAACATCCTCCAGCATGATCGGTTTGGCGGTGGGTCAGTCATGGTGTGGGGTGGCATTTCTTTGGGGGGCCGCACAGCCCTCCATGTGCTCGCCAGAGGTAGCCTGACTGTCCTTAGGTACAGAGATGAGATCCTCAGACCCCTTGTGAGACCATATGCTGGTGCGGTTGGCTCTGGGTTCCTCCTAATGCAAGACAATGCTAGACCTCATGTGGCTGGAGTGTGTCAGCAGTTCCTGCAAGAGGAAGGCATTGATGCTATGGACTGGCCCGCCCGTTCCCCAGACCTGAATCCAATTGAGCACATCTGGGACATCATGTCTCGCTCCATCCACCAACGCCACGTTGCACCACAGACTGTCCAGGAGTTGGCAGATGCTTTAGTCCAGGTCTGGGAGGAGATCCCTCAGGAGACCATCCGCCACCTCATCAGGAGCATGCCCAGGCGTTGTAGGGAGGTCATACAGGCACGTGGAGGCCACACACACTACTGAGCCTCATTTTGACTTGTTTTAAGGACATTACATCAAAGTTGGATCAGCCTGTAGTGTGGTTTTCCACTTTAATTTTGAGTGTGACTCCAAATCCAGACCTCCATGGGTTGATAAATTGGATTTCCATTGATTATTTTTGTGTGATTTTGATGTCAGGACATTCAACTATGTAAAGAAAAAATAATTTAATAAGATTATTTCATTCATTCAGATCTAGGATGTGTTATTTTAGTGTTCCCTTTATTTTTTTGAGCAGTATATATACAATTTAGGTCAACGACTGCGTGGTGCAAAGGACTATATATTATATAATTTACATAATGTATATATATTAATACAATTGCAAATAACATTGTACCATAGATTGGTAAAACGAATTTCCCTGCCATAAAAAAAATATATATATAAAAAAAAGTTTGGCTCACACAAACAATGCTCTTTCCTCATGAAATATAAAGTTGTATCAGATGCAAATAAAACTCAGTCCTGCATAACTCTCTTGACAAATCCAGCAGTCAACAAGCTAGGCGTCAGCATGAATTTCCCTTCCATTAACAAAAGCTTTGGCTCCCGCAAGGTATGCACTTGTCCCTTCCTCCCATGCGCTCTCAATCATCGACCACAGACGATTCCGAGCTTCTTTGTCAAATGCTGTCAGATCCTCCTTGAACCTCAGGTTGTTCTTCTTTAAATATTCATTTTTCTTTGCACTTTTCCATGTCATATCCCTCGCTGTCCTGGAGATGAATCTCATGATCACTGGTCATGGTGGCGGGTTGTTTTCCCCATCTCTCAGCCTACCCAGGCAGTGCACTACATCCAGAGAACCTGCAAAAACATTTCGCTCCTCCTCCAGGACTATTGCCCTGCAAATGTCCTTCACTCTTGCTTTGATGTTCTCTTCAGATTTTTCTGCTATTCCATAAATTCAAAGATTCCATCTCCGACCATACCGGTCATTCTCGTTTTCCTTTGACTCCATTTCAGTGAGTTTCTTCTCCTGCTTTGCAACCTGAATTTTCAATGTTGCGTTCTGCTGCTTCAGAGTGTTTACTTCCTCAGCATTGAAATCAATCGATTTCTTCAGGTTAACGATACTAAGGGGTATCATCGGATGGGGCCACAGTGTCTCCTGACCCCTCCTGTCTCAGCCTCCAGTATTTATGCTGCAGTAGTTTATGTGTCGGGGGGCTAGGGTCAGTCTGTTATATCTGGAGTATTTCTCCTGTCTTATCCGGTGTCCTGTGTGAATTTAAGTATTTTCTCTCTAATTGTCTCTTTCTCTCTTTCTTTCTTTCTTTCTCTCTCTCAGAGGACCTAAGCCCTAGGACCATGCCTCAGAACTACCTGGCATGATGACTCCTTGCTGTCCCCAGTCCACATGGCCGTGCTGCTGCTCCAGTTTCAACTGTTCTGCCTGTGGCTATGGAACCCTGACCTGTTCACCGGACGTGCTACCTGTCCCAGAACTGCTGTTTTCAACTCTCTAGAGACAGCAGGAGCGGTAGAGATACTCTCAATGATCGGCTATGAAAAGCCAACTGACATTTACTCTTGAGGTGCTGACTTGTTGCACCCTCGACAACTACTGTGATTATTATTATTTGACCATGCTGGTCATTTATGAACATTTGAACATCTAGGCCATGTGCTGTTATAATCTCCACCCGGCACAGCCAGAAGTGGACTGGCCACCCCTCATAGCCTGGTTCCTATCTAGGTTTCTTCCTAGGTTTTGGCCTTTCTAGGGAGTTTTTCCTAGCCACCGTGCTTCTACACCTGCATTACTTGCTGTTTGGGGTTTTAGGCTGGGTTTCTGTACAGCACTTTGATGTATCAGCTGATGTAAGAAGGGCTATATAAATACATTTGATTTGATTTGTGTGTTCTTTTTCACCAAATCCATGATGTCATCTGCGCACTCTTTGACTTTAGCCGTGAGGATGCGGACAATGTTGTCCTGTAGCTGGCTCATCGATGGTTCACTTCTCAGCTTCATTGGAAGTTCGGTATTCGGGTATGAATCACATTTATCCCCCTTTTTACACTGCAAGCATATGAGTGAGTTTCAACAATGCCTCTTTTCTCCTTGGAAGTTTCAACATCCATTATCTCAGCAACAGTTTGGAAATGTCCTGATTCCATGCTACAAGCTATGAAGACGTTAGCAGGCTAACTTAACTACACACGCTGCAACTTTTTGATAGCTAGCTTGTTCGTTGGAAATCATCAAAAATATATTTTAATGGTTTGATTAATTACAAAATTATTCAAAATAGCTACATTGTATGGTTAGATATCGTTTTTTGTGAAAAAAAAACTAATTGCAACTGCAGTCTAAAACTATAAACTTTGTGAGAAAACCCTAAAATTGTTCCTCAGCTAGAAATGTTACACCCTCTCATGCCGCCATCTTGAGCGCCCCCCTCTCGCCCCATTTACGTTTACAGAAGACATCCTAAAACTGCTCATGGCTGGAAAAAAAATACAGAGGTAGAGACAGAAAACTCTTTATGGAGTTAAGGCTGCGACTGAACTTTCATTTCCTTTAGAATTTAAATCACTTGTTATTCTTGTGACAACTTTCTTGAGTCTAGCGATTTCAGGGCTTGTCAAACCTCCCCCCATTATTTTTGACATTACAACCTTTGCTGGTTCAATACACATCACTTTCAGGAAAAAAATCTGTTACATTATAATCCTGCATATATTTCTTTCCTTTTGTAAATTTCTGAAATTGACGTACCTTCTCAGTCCCATACCTTCCTTCCACCCCATTTCTCTCACTATTTTGTTGTGATACAGCAGATGACTCACTCTTGCTATCATCCGCAGAGAAAAACTACATCTCTACAACCTGTTTATCCTCAGCTCATTTATCAATCTCTACCTTCCTCTTAGAATTAGAACCTTCATCACTCCTTAAATTCTTCCTCTTAATCCTTGGTACTTTGAAAACAGCTGCTTAATTTTCCATTGTTTCAATCTCCTCTTGAACTCCACTTTCATTTTCCAGCAACGACTCAACGACCCCAGTCACACTCACTGGCTGTTTCCCCTCCCTCTTTACTCTGATCCATCACAATTTTCCCGTAGCCACACCGCTCTCCTTTCCTACTTTTCCAACCCCATCTTCCCACCTTCTCCCTTCCCCTGAACCCTTAGCATGTTCATCCCTTCGTGGTGGTGCATTAGCTGTACCAGTGCTAGAGCTGCTACCAGGCTCTGCGTGCTCATTCTCGGGACAATAACGTACCAAATGCCCCTCTCTTCCGCAGCCAAAGCATTTCATTGATTCAGTAGAATCATAGAACACATAATTAAATCTGTCAACCTTAAAAATGAAAGCTAAATTTAGTCAGTCATTATCCTTCTGTTGGATTCGAATTTCTGAACATTGAGATATTAAAGACATGATAGATCAGAGCATAGTATATTAAGGAGTGAGATCTGTAGAAAAACAGAGTGGCTGTGGAATGTGCTGGGTGGATGGGAGGAGATCAAAGGATTGCTATAGGGGAGGCAGATGGGCATCTGTGGACTAGGCGAAAGAGGAGTTGAGGTCAATAGGTGAGGTCAGATCCCCTGAAGGGAGTAATAAGGGTTTAGTATTCTGTTACCCTCTTCCCATGGAACCATAAGATGTAAGGATTGGAGAGAAGGAGGAGTGTCTTAAGTGGGATATATATGTGTGTGATGGTGAGAAATGTTTGGCTGTCTGAATTACAGCTGTACAGACCCTTTGGGCAGAATTAAACTTGGTCAAGCTTCTCTAGTGTCTGTGAGTTATTTACTATGAAAAATAAGAACTTAACAGATGGCGTTGTCGGCAGGATTCACCACGATTTGTAGTCAAACCAAAGAGTCCAGATTAGTGGAGCAGAGCTGGCAACAAACAAGTTAGGCTAGTTCCTATATCTGTTTACACTAATTTTGACATCTTGGGGAGATGAGAATCTTTGGCTGAACTAATTATGGGATACAGACCTGGTGAGTCTAAGTTTAATTCTGTAGGCCCATTGTGTAAATGACCGGTCGTAAATATCTGGTATAGGGTAGGTTCCATAAGGATAGGTCCCGAGTGGAGGTTTTTCCTCTGCGAGATCCAGATAAAAATATAAGATCCAAGCAAATATAAGTGAAGGGTACCTTTGAGGATAGATCCCAAGTGGAGGTTTTTCTCTACGAGAGCCAGGCTAATATAAGTGAATGGTAGGTTCCTTTGATGATAGGTCCAAAGTGGAGGTTTTTCTCTGTGAGAGCCAGGAGTGACAATACAGGGAGGGTAGGTTCCATATAGGATAGGTTGCTAGTGGGGTATTCCCCTGCGAGATCTGTAAAAGGGACAAAAGTCCCAGTTGCAGTGAGTTAATCTTTAAGACGAGAGTTCTAGAAGATAGTGAGTTAAAAAAAACTAAAGGAAAAGATAGGATATTCAAACACTGTTTGATTTACATGTAGTAGCAGTATCAACACGGAGAGAGGTTGGTTTATGCCTATGGGGAGAGGGCGCGATGAGAGATGTGGGTTATCAATAATAGTGATATTTGAGGAAGTACTGGAATAGGACATAAAGTCCGTATTCTCCAGTAATAAATTTGCAGACGCTATGTTATCGGTTCTAATACAAGGTATTAAGTGCCGTGACCAATTAATTATTATCTGGGGAGGTGTGTAGTGCTATATTAGAAAATAGTTAATAGAATCTGTGTATTATAGACGGGAGTGATGAAATCTAAAATACCCTGAACACCGTCGGGAGAGTTTAGGAAATAATAACTATTGATATGGCGACAAACGGACCCATTTCTCCCTGTAATATAGAGCTAGCAGATTTGAATAAAGCCATGGAGGAGCTGAAAGAAGTGCATGAGCATTCTACCAATTTCACTGGAATATGGGAAAAAAATTGCAAATTAGATCAAATTGGACAACATTTTCCTGCTGACGGAGAATTCAAATCAAATAAAGAATTCAGGGAGGCAATTATGACTTGGCACAAGGACATAAAACCAGAATCAAAAGCTCAATATACCAGCGTTTTGGCTTCAGCATTCTATCAACAAAAAATGCATCCCGATAAACCCAGAATGAGTACCAGTACACTACCACAGAAAGACTGGGAATGGGAGGGTATTGATAGAATGTGCACTTCTGCTTTGATAGCAGGGTTGAACCCTGTGATCAAAACAGTAATTGTGAGGATGGTAGATTTAATTCAAGACAATGTTTTGAGAGTGGGATATAACTCTGCTCACCTCGCAGACATGCGAGAGGTTAATTGGGCGATAGAGAAAAGCACGAACTATATTTTCAATGGCCAAGATAAGACAAAGAAACGTAGCGGAAAAGCATCAAAGCGTAGGGAGACAGAGTCCTGTTTTAGGTGTAGGGCTATTGCTCATTGGAAAAGGGAGTGTAAAGTGGGTATGGAGCCTGCTGTATTTGGAGAAAATGCGCTGCAGGCAAGCATTTGCATCATTTTCAAAAGCGCAACAACAAATCCTCCGGAAAGTAGAAGGAATGGAACTTTCACCTAGCGGTGTAAAGTCTCTGTTCGATCGATAAGTGGTTCATAGAGATTGCAGTTTCTATGTGAAGGAAGATGTATGAGACCACGTTTTACCTAACTTTTTAGTAGAGGCCAGGGATTCAATATTGCAGATTCCTTACGATGAGTAATTGCCTAACTTTGCCACAGGAAAACGTATTTTGGGTTGAAGATTCTAGGCGAAATGCCAGGGGAATGGATTCTAAAGGTAACACATTATAATTATATGGTCAAACACTCCTTGCAAACTCAGAAGGCCTTGGGGGGGTTTTTAAATCATGAGACATTTTATGTGGTTTTATTTTGAAATAAATGTACGTTTTATGTTGTCTTATTCTGGAATAGGATTTGAGAATGGACGAAAGGGTGGAGGGGTCACAAGGAATTAATATAGGGTTTACCTAACCTAAAATGAACTGGGGTCACGAGGAATTGGTATAGGGTTTACCAAACCTAAAATGCACATTTCATTTTTTTATGTGGTGTGGTGGTTATGGAGAATCATGGGGAAAAGTAGACCAGTGAATCGTTAGACCCGGTGAAAAGATAATGTTGCTGTGTTGTGGGATTTATTTGATGGGGTCTTTTCAATTCAGTTAAATTGGGTACGCAGGAGGATGGAAATGTTTTGAAGAGGTATTTAAATGGTTTCCAAAGGACAGGGAAAGAAAGGGAGAGGAAACATTTTAATGGTGTCGAAAGCCCTGTATACTAAAAATTCCTATTGAGGAATGATCAACCTCATTATAAATTAACGAAACAGGGGGATTTAATTATAAAATGAATGAGAAACACCAGTCTCTATCCAAATTGTACCATAACTTTAGGAGATTATTATTTCCGTATGGAGTTATAAAGAGTTGTAATTCTAAATTGATTAGTAATTCGAATTTGTTAATTTATGATTAACATATATTTTTTTTAATCACGTGTTCAAAAAGGGAAAATTACCAGTTCCCTGAGGTCCTGGTCTTTGTGTACTTATACAGTGGTACAGTATTCAGTCTGCATATAGAAAGGAAAATATATGTTAATAAGGGGTGACAGTTACTTCAAATGGATTGTGATATATGTATTGCTGATTTCATGTTGTGTTTTTGTTTTGATACAAATTTCACCAGATTGGGATCCTGGAGTGGGAATTCTGTGAGGGGTTAAGGTGCAAACTTCATGATCTGGTAACTCTTCCGAGAGGTCGCCGGTAGAATAAGGGAGTATGGACTCATTTAGAAAATATTTTAGCAGTAACAGTATGCTATGCCTTTTGACATTTGTCATAGAGATGTTGTTAAGAAAAGGTTAATGTCATAATTCGTCATATAGTCAATGTTTGTCTGGTGTCCTGACACATAAATGAAATTAACTAAACTGCTGTTATAATCTGTGTTTTTTTGAGGTTATCATGGAAGTTGACGTCAGATCTTGTCTTAATGCATGGTAGGAATAATTTGACCACAACCCTCCCTAACCGGCTGAAGAAAGAGCGACAAAAGCATGCAATGAGAGACAGTGACTTTTACCAATCCTATCTGAGTCTGAGCCATAAACCAGGGCCGGAGTGCTGAGAGCGTGTGTGGAGTGAGCGTGGAGAGAGAGAACAAGCTCAGGTGAGAGACTCGTGTACATGGGAGACACGGAAGTATCTACTTGGATATTAAAATTGGGACATTATCAAGGGCCCTGAAATGTGACAGGCAAAAGTTACATGTACCGTTGGGGATATTAACTGTAAACGATATCTGAAGAAGACACGCAGAATGAGAAGTGTCGGGTGAAGAAAAGGGGGGGGGGGGGGGGTTGGTATACGCCTTGCTAACTATTTAGACTAAGAATTCATTGAGATACTGATCTTTCATTACCAGGCCACTCATGACAGGAAAACAGGGACAAACGGGGGCTGTAATGGGAAGACATGACTGGCAATAAAAGGTTGTTTATAAATGGTTGTTCTAACAGGGATGATGTGTGCTAAATTGATAAGATGAAATTTGAGTCCTAGACTCAAAGTAAGCACTGAGGTCAGTCATTCTAAAGTTGGTGGGATAATTTATAAAATGTTTTAGTTCTGATTGGGATACAGCGAGAGAGAATTGCTAAAGATCGATGAGGGATGGGTGCTCTGCTAACATGTATTTGGCCGAGAGAGTCTCCAGAAACGTATCTCTAAGTGTCATCCTGAGGGGAGGTGGTTTGTTAGGGAATCACTGGATGATAGCTTGGGACAACCATGAAAGTTTTTTGTTCTCTTTTGTTTAACCCTGTAATCAAAATGTTTATGTTACATAGCAACAATGGGTGGGGCTAAGTTATTAAACACATACTTTGTTTCTCTTTCCTTTTCAAGTCAATATGTTTTTAGGTTTCGTGGAGGGAATGATGTATGTTGACTAACTGATGTGAGAATGTGTTAGTATGTTTATAACTATAGAAAATGCATTAGGAGTAGTGACTAGCATGTTATGGGTTAGATGTAATAATAGAGGAGTATCATTCCCAGACTGTATATGGTTACAGGAGATAGCTCATAGAAGAGGGACAATACAATATGGGGATTTAGTTGAACATTACACATACCTAGATCATGGTGAGAGTAGAAGAGATAGTGGTGGCATTTTAGACACTATGGTAAACTTTCAGTACACCTGTGACTCAGAGGTTTGTTAGGTTGGATATTATTCCCAACTCATACATTTTTTCTCCAATTTCTAACAACGGGAGAACATTTGACAGATTACATGCAGGAGGTGTTCTCACAGCGGTCACAGTAGGGACAGTAACTGAAGGAGCAGAACTAGTAGTGAAGGATGCTATATTGACAGCATGGAACTGGACTACTGCGCAACTGAGGGGTATTGTGAGACTATAGTCATTGGCCATGTTGGTAGTAGCAGTGGTTACTTTAGTAGCATTGTTGGGATATCAGTTCATGGAGACTCATGCCACATGGATTTGTAACTGGGGGACCGATGGGATGCGTTTATTCAAATGTCACAAATTATGTTGTCAGGAAATCACCCATGTGTTGCAGTGTGTATATCCTCAGGTGAAAGCAGAGATTTAACCAAGGGCACGGGCTGAATTCTGGAGATTGAGTGTACATCAAGAGACACCAGGCGGGGGTGTTGGGACAGCGTTGGTTTGGGACACACACTACTCCGTACAGTACCTGCAGCGGTAAAGATCGTCATGTCTTTCCTTGGGGGTTGCATAGTTCTCACGTGAAGTGAGGTCCAGCTGCATAATGGGTGAGTGAAGACACCATGACAGAGGTAGTGGAGCAAGAGAGAGAAAATAGATTCCACTGTAGGACATACAGATGGGTTGGGTCTGGGAGCTACTTTAAACATCATAGTTGGTTTGGGGTTTAGCTGCTTTATTGGTTAATGCATCATATGATAGAGGATAGAGGGGTAATTATACTCTGATCAAAATGTTGAAGGCATTGATGTGAAAGCATATACAGTGCTGAGTTACCTTAAAATCTCTTATGGACAGACGTTCCGCTAGCGGAACGCCTCACCAATATCCAATGGTAGCGCCTGGCGTGAAATACGAAAAACCTAAAAAATGCTATAATTTCAATTTCTCAAACATATGACTATTTTACATCATTTTAAAGACAAGACTCTCCTTTATCTAACCACATTGTCCAATTTCAAAAAGGCTTTACAACGAAAGCAAAACATTAGATTATGTCAGGAGAGTACCCAGCCAGAAATAATCACACACCCATTTTTCAAGCTAGCATATAATGTCACAAAAACCAAAACCACAGTTAAATGCAGCACTAACCTTTGATGATCTTCATCAGATGACACTTCTAGGACATTATGTTATACAATACATGCATGTTTTGTTCAATCAAGTTCATATTTATATCAAAAACCAGCTTTTTACATTAGCATGTTTTGTTCAGAACTAGCATACCCACCAAAAACTTCCGGTGAATTTACTAAATTACTCACGATAAATGTTCACAAAAAACATAAGTTATTTTAAGAATTATAGATACAGATCTCCTTTATGCAATCGCGGTGTCCGATTTTAAAATAGCTTTTCGGTGAAAACACATTTTGCAATATTCTGAGTAGATAGCCCGGCCATCATGGCTAGCTATTTTGACACCCACCAAGTTTGGCACTCACCAAACTCAGATTTACTATAAGAAAAATTGGATTACCTTTGCTGTTCTTCGTCAGAATGCACTCCCAGGACTTCTACTTCAACACCCAATGTTGTTTTGGTTCCAAATAATCCATAGTTATATCCAAATAGCTGCGTTTTGTTCTTGCGTTCAAGACACTATCCGAAGGGTGAAGCGCCGGCGCATATCGTGACAAAACAATGCAAAATATTCCATTACCGTACTTCGAAGCATGTCAAACGCTGTTTAAAAATCACTTTTTATGCGATTTTTCTCGTAAAATAGCAATAATATTCCATCCGGGAGACGTTGTATCCGTTCAAACAATGAAAATAGAAAATGGAGTCGTCACATGCACGCGCGCACCAGTGTCATTGTTCTCAGAACGACCACTTTCCAAAACCCCTACTGTTTTTCGCCCAGGGACTGCAGAGTTATCATTCAACGTTCTGGCGCCTTCTGAGAGCCTATAGGAGCCTTAGAAAATGTCACGTTACAGCAGAGATCCTCTATTTTCGATAAAGAGGCTACAGAAGGCCAAGAAATGGTCAGACAGGGCACTTCCCATGTAGAATCTTCTCAGGTTTTGGCCTGCCATATGAGTTATGTTATACTCACAGACACCATTCAAACAGTTTTAGAAACTTTAGGGTGTTTTCTATCCAAATCAAATAATTATATGCATATTCTAGTTTCTGGGCAGGAGTAATAACCAGATTAAATCGCGTATGTTTTTTATCCGGCCGTGAAAATACTGCCCCCTATCCTAAACAGGTTAAGATAATGTAACGTTGATTAGGGATATGCACTTGCATATCAGGTGACGTACTTATCAGGTGAAATGAAGGAGATGGGGAACAAAGTGAAAATGACATGACTTGGGAACACCTCTCGGATCCTGGGGCCTAAAGGGGAAGACTGGGTGAAAGCATGAGGAAGCTTTTATAGAGCATTCGTTTTTATGGAACCCAGCAGGAAAGTATCCTGGAGGCATAAAGTCAGGTGAAGAAAGAGTGGGAATTGTCATGGTCTCAGACTTTGGTTTTCATGCATATATAATTATGCATAGCTTATCACATTGCTAACACTGTTATGTTTTGTGTGTCTTTTTGTTGCTTTCCAAGTCTTGTGCTATTACTCTCTTAGGAACCAGATGAGGAAGTGGAGAAACTAAAAGCCGCTCCATCTGACATGGAACAAGACAGCAGATTCAGCTGGAATAGCATTTTGTTGTGTGATGAGATGGAAATAAAATTGTGTGATCACAGTAAAGAGACCATAAGTCTCTGAATTTGTAAACCTTGCGGTGAATGTTTGTTCATTGTTTGGTCCATCTGTTAGTTTGTTTAGTTCATGTTTTATAATCATTTGTTAGTTTTTTTTATTCATGTTTTATTATCATTGTTTATCCATTTATTTGTAATTTCCAAGTTTATATACATTGAACATTAGGATGTTATTGTTCAAGAGAAGGGACTGTTGGATTGAACATTGGGATATTAAAGACATGATAGATCAGAGCATAGTATATTAAGGAGTGAGACCTGTTGAAAGACAGAGTGGCTGTGGAATGTGCTGGATGGATGGGAGGAGATCAAAGGATTGCTATAGGGGAGGCAGATGGGCATCTGTGGACTAGGCGAAAGAGGAGTTGAGGTCAAGAGGTGAGGTCAGATCCCCTGAAGGGAGTAATAAGGGTTTAGTATCCCGTTACCCTCTTCCTGTGGAACCATAAAATGTAAGGATTGGAGAGAAGGAGTGTCTTAAGTAGGATATATATGCGTGTGATGGTGAGAAATGTCTGGCTGTCTGAATTACAGCTGTAAAGACCCTTTGGGCAGAATTAAACTTGGTCAAGCTTCTTTAGTGTCTGTGAGTTATTTACTCTGAAAAATAAGAACCTAACACTTCTTTAAAATCATGTTCACTTGTCTCCTATGGGAGACTAAATGTTTCAGCAAAGGAGAGATTTGCATCCAAAAACAACCTTTTTTATTAATCTTTTTTTATTGTAGATACAAGTTGACCAACTCTCGCTCCAACACTTCATCTGTAATACAGTGAGGGAAAAAAGTACTTGATCCCCCTGCTGATTTTTTTATGTTTGCCCACTGACAAAGAAATGATCAGTCTATAATTTTAATGGTAGGTTTATTTGAACAGTGAGAGACAGAATAACAACAAAAAAATCCAGAAAAACGCATGTCAAAAATGTTATAAATTGATTTGAATTTTATTGAGGGATATAAGTATTTGACCCCCTCTCAATCAGAAACATTTCTGTCTCCCAGGTGTATTTTATACAGGTAACGAGCTGAGATTAGGAACACACTCTTAAAGGGAGTGCTTCTAATCTCAGCTTGTTACCTGTATAAAAGACTCCTGTCCACAGAAGCAATCAATCAATCAGATTCCAAACTTTCCACCATGGCCAAGACCAAAGAGCTCTCCAAGGATGTCAGGGACAAGATTGTAGACCTACACAAGGCTGGAATGGGCTACAAGACCATCGCCAAGCTGCTTGGTGAGAAGGTGACAACAGCTGGTACGATTACTCGCAAATGGAAGAAACACAAAAGAACTGTCAATCTCCCTCGGCCTGAGGCTCCATGCAAGATCTCACCTCGTGTAGTTGCAATGATCATGAGAACGGTGAGGAATCAGCCCAGAACTACACGGGAGTATCTTGTCACTGATCTCAAGGCAGCTGGGACCATAGTCACCAAGAAAACAATTGGTAACACACTATGCCGTGAAGGACTGAAATCTTGAAGCGCCCGCAAGGTCCCCCTGCTCAAGAAAGCACAAATACATGCCCGTCTGAAGTTTGCCAATGAACATCTGAATGATTCAGAGGACAACTGGGTGAAAGTGTTGTGGTCAGATGAGACCAAAATGGAGCTCTTTGGCATCAACTCAACTCGCCGTGTTTGGAGGAGGAGGAATGCTGCCTATGACCCCAAGAACACCATCCCCACCGTCAAACATGGAGGTGGAAACATTATGCTTTGGGGGTGTTTTTCTGCTAAGGGGACATGACAACTTCACCGCATCAAAGGGATGATGGACGGGGCAACGTACCATCAAATCTTGGGTGAGAGAGCTGAAGGTTCGAGTTGCCAAACGTCAGCCTCGAAACCTTAATGACTTGGAGAAGATCTGCAAAGAGGAGTGGGACAAAATCCCTCCTGAGATGTGTGCAAACCTGGTGGCCAACTACAAGAAACGTCTGACCTCTGTGATTGCCAACAAGGGTTTTGCAACCAAGTACTAAGTCATGTTTTGCAGAGGGGTCAAATACTTATTTCTCTCATTAAAATGCAAATAATTTTATCACATTTTTGACATGCGTTTTTCTGGATTTTTTGTTGTTATTCTGTCTCGCACTGTTCAAATAAACCTACCATTAAAATTATAGACTGATCATTTTTTTGTCAGTGGGCAAGCGTACAAAATCAGCAGGGGATCAAATACTTTTTTCCCTCACTGTAAGTGGTGACACGTTAGAAAGTATAAAAGGATTCATAAGAGGAAATACCGACATCTGTGTCTCCCGCAATACAACACCACTGTCGTATTCACCTATTCAATGGAATCTAAGTATATCACTACAGCGCTTTTCATCCTTGAGGCTGATTTTATGCACTCATACCCAATGATAGCGCCAACTGCTAAGCTACATTATTCCACTGAACACTTAGCCGGAGCAGGAATCTTTACTCCATGCCACCTCAACCCTCCGCGAGTGGCCATTGCAACCAGCCCCACATGCTGGATGCGCCCTCGAGAAAAACAACCTCAACTATCACACCAGTCCTATACGTGCTTAGCCTCTTGGGGCTAGGTGGGACGCTAGCGTGCCACCCGTGGTGCACTCCATCAACAGCAGGTGCATTTCAAGAGCGGCAAATTTGAATCCAAATAAATGTCAAAATTCAAATTTTTCAAAAATACAACTATGTTACACCATTTGAAAGATAAACATCTCCTTAATCTAACCACGTTTTACGATTTCAAAAAGGTTTTACGGCGAAAGCATAAATTTAGAGTATGTTAGGACAGTACATTTACAAGAGTTGTGTGTAATGTTTTGTCAAGTCAAAGACAGGGTCACCAAAACCATAAAACCAGCTAAAATGATGCACTAACCTTTTACAATCTCCATCAGATGACACTCCTAGGACATTATGTTAGACAATGCATGCATTTTTAGTTCTATCAAGTTCATATTTATATCCAAAAACAGCGTTTTACTATGGCATTGATGTTGAGGAAATGGTTTCCCTCCAATAACCGGCAGTCAAGTCAGCGTAACAAATTAAATAATTAAAATTAGAAAACATTGGTAAAATATTATATTGTCATTTAAAGAATTATAGATTTACATCTCTTGAACGCAATCAACTTGCCAGATTTAAAAATAACCTTACTGGGAAATCACACTTTGCAATAATCTGAGCACTGCGCCCAGAAAAATACGCGTTGCGATACAGACTAGACGTCATGTTGGGGAGATCTAAAATCGAAAATACTATGTAAATAATCCATTACCTTTGATTCTCTTCATCAGATGTCACTTCCAGGTATCACAGGTCCATAACGAATGTAGTTTTGTTCAAAAAAGCTCGTCATTTATGTCCAAAAATCTCCGTCTCGTTAGCACATGATGTAAGCCAGCCGGACTTCTCGTCATGAACGAGGGGAAAAAATATATTTCCGTTCGTTCAAACATGTCAAACGTTGTATAGCATAAATCATTAGGGCCTTTTTTAACCAGAACATGAATAATATTCAAGGTGGACGAATGCATACTCTTTTATAACGTATTGGAACGAGGGTACCCAACATGAACTAGCGCGCCAGGTGTCTAATGGGACATCATCGTTCCATGGCTCTTGTTCGGTCAGATCTCCCTCCAGAAGACTCAAAACACTTTGTAAAGGCTGGTGACATCTAGTGGAAGCAATAGGAAGTGCCAAAATATTCCTAAACCCCTGTGTTTTTCAATGGGATAGGTTTAAAGTCAATACAACACATCAGGTATCCACTTCCTGTCAGAAAATGTCTCAGGGTTTTGCCTGCCAAATGAGTTCTGTTATACTCACAGACACCATTCAAACAGTTTTGGAAACTTTAGAGTGTTTTCTATCCATATATAATAAGTATATGCATATTCTAGTTACTGGGTAGGATTAGTAACCAGATTAAATCGGGTACATTTTTTTTTATCCAGACGTGCAAATGCTGCCCCCTAGACCCAACAGGTTAGTGATAGTGAGACAAAGATAACCTTAAAACAACGGAACTAATCAATATCTATACACAGTTGAAGTCGGAAGTTTAGATACATCTTAGCCAAATACATTTATACTCAGTTCTTCACAATTCCTGAAATTTAATCCTAGTAAAAATTCCCTGTCTTAGGTCAGTTAGGATCACCACTTTATTTTAAGAATGTGAAATGTCAGAATAATAGTTGAGAGAATGATTTATTTCAACTTTTATTTATTTCATCACATTCCCAGTGGGTCAGAAGTTTACATACACTCAATTAGTATTTGGTAGCGTTGCCTTTAAATTGTTTAACTTGGGTCAAACATTTCAGGTAGCCTTCCACAAGCTTCCCACAACAAATTGGATGAATTTTGGCCCATTCCTCCTGACAGAGCTGGTGTAACTGAGTCAGGTTTGTAGGCCTCCTTGCTCGCACACGCTTTTTCAGTTCTGCCCACAAATTTTCTATGCAATTGAGGTCAGGGTTTGTGATGGCTATTCCAATACCTTGACTTTGTTGTCCTTAAGCCATTTTGCCGCATCTGTGGAAGTATGCTTGGGGTCATTGTCCATTTGGAAGACCCATTTGCGGCCAAGCTTTAACTTCCTGACTGATGCCTCAAGATGTTGCTTCAATATATCCACATAATGTTCCTCCTCATGATGCCATCCTTTATGTGAAGTGTACCAGTCCCTCCTGCAGCAAAGCACCCCCACAACATGATGATGCCACCCCTGTGCTTCATGGTTGCGATGGTGTTCTTCGGCTTGCAAGCATCCCCCTTTTTCCTCCAAATATAACAATGGTCATTATGTTCAAACAGTTCTATTTTTGTTTCATCAGACCAGAGGACATTTCTCCAAAAAGTACGATCTTTGTCCCCATGTGCAGTTGCAAACCAAACCAACCAGATTTTGGAGCAGTGGCTTCTTCCTTGCTGAGCGGCCTTTCAGGTTATGTCGATAAAGGACTCATTTTACTGTGGATATAGATACTTTTGTACCAGTTTCCTCCAACATCTTCACAAGGTCCTTTGCTGTTGTTTTGGGATTGATTTGCACTTCTCGCGCAAAAGTACGTTCATCTCTAGGAGACTGAACGCGTCTCCTTCCTGAGCGGTATGACGACTGCGTGGTCCCATGGTGTTTATACTTGCGTACTATTGTTTGTACAGATGAACGTGGTACCTACGTTCAGGCGTTTGGAAATTGCTCCCAAGGATGTACCAGACTTGTGGAGGTCAACATAGAAGGGCCTTTGCCATAAAAGGAACATAAAATTTGACATGCCGATTAGGATCTGGCTAAGCAACCAGTTGTAGAACCCATTGCCCTTTATGGTAAATAAAAATAACAAGAAAATTGTGTCGTCAGGTTATCTTAATATACGACACTTTAATTATTTATAATTTTACTTTTGATACTGAAGTACATTTAAGACCAAATACTTTTAGACTTTAACTCAAGTTGTATTTTACTAGGTGACTTTTACTTTTACTTGAGTCATTCTTTTTGAAAGGTATCTATACTTAAAAAAAATAAAACTTTTACTCAAGTATGAAAATTGGGTAGTTTTTCCACCACTGCTTATATTTATGTTTATTTATTTTCCCTTTTGTACTTTAACTATTTTCACATCATTACAACACTGTAAATAGACATAATATGACATTTGAAATGTCTTTATTCTTTCTGAACTTTTGTAAGTGTAATGTTTACTGTTATTTTTTTATTGTTTATTTCACTTTTGTTTATTATCTATTTAACTTGCTTTGGCAATGTAAATATATGTTTCCCATGCCAATAAAGCCGTTAAATTGAAATTGAAATTGAATTGAGTTTAACGGCCGTCGGAAGAGAGAGTAGACCAAGGTGCAGCGGAGTTAGTGTTCATCTTCAGGAATTTATTAAACAACGTGAACACTATACAAAAACAAGAAAACTGACAGCCAAACAGTACTGTCAGGTGCAAACACGAAACAGAAACAATCCCCCACAAAACCCAAAGGAATAACAGGCTCCTTATGTGCGACTCCCAATCAGCAACAAAGAACGACAGCTGTGCCTGATTGGGAGCCACACACGGCCCAAAACAAAGAAATACAAAAACATAGAGAAATTAACTTAGAACGATGACCCAATGTAACACCCTGGCCTAACCAAAAATAAAGAACAAAAACCCCTCTCTATGGCCAGGGCGTTACATTGAGAGAGACAGAGAGAGAGAAGAGAGCGAGAGAGAGAGAGAGAGAGAGAGAGAGGGAGAGAAGAAAGACAGAGAGAGAACAGAGACAGAGAGACAGACAAAGCGATAGAGACAGAGTGAGACAGGGAGAGAGAAGAGAGAGAAAAAGACACAGAGAGAGAGAGAGAGACAGAAAGAGGAGAGACAGAGACAGAGACAGAGACAGAGAAAAGAGACAGAGAAAAGAGGTAGAAAGAGTTTGAGTTTTAACCTCACTAGGGGGTGTGGGAGCGTCCCACCTGGCCAACATCCAGTGAAATTGCAGAGCGCCAAATTCAAAAACAGAAATACTCATTATAAAATTTCATGAAACATACAAGTGTTATACATGGGTTTAAAGATAAACGTCTTGTTAATCCAACCAAGGTGTCAGATTTCAGATTTGGGAAAGTGGGGCAGTATTGAGTAGCTTGGATGAATAGGCAAAAATATGAGAAAAAATCCAACCAGGAAGAAGGAAATCTGAGGTTTGTAGTTTTTCAAATGATTGCCTATCCAATATGCAGTGTCTGTGGGGTCATATTGCACTTCCTAAGGCTTCCACTAGATGTCAACAGTCTTTAGAACGTTGTTTCAGGCTTCTACTGTGAATGAGGAGAGAATGAGAGCTGATTGTATCAGGTGTCTGGCAGTAGGCCATGAGCTCAGTCTCGCGCACAGCCATGAGCGCAAGCCACATTCCCTTTCCTTTCTGAAGACAAAGGAATTGTCCGGTTGGAATATTATTGAAGATTTATGATAAAAACATCCTAAAGACTGATTCTATACATCGTTTGACATGTTTCTAAAAACTGTAATGGAACTATTTTTACTTTTCGTCTGGACTAAATGCGCGCGCCTTGTGAATTTGGAATGCTGGACTAAACGCGCGAACAAAATGGAGGTATTTGAACATAAAGATGAACTTTATTGAACAAAATGAACATTTATTGTGGAACTGGGATTCCTGGGAGTGCATTCTGATGAAGATCATCAAAGGTAAGTGAATATTTATAACGCTGTTTCTGACTTCTGTTGACTCCACAACATGGCGGATATCTGTATGGCTTATTTTGGTGTCTGAACGCTGTACTCAGATTATGGCATGGTGTGATTTTGCCGTAAAGCTTTTTTGAAATCTGACACAGCGGTTGCAATAAAGAGAAGTGTATCTTTAATTCTATGTAAAACACTTGTATCTTATATCAACGTTTATGATGAGTATTTCTGTAAATTGATGTGGCTCCCTGCAAAATCACTGGATGTTTTGGAGGGAAAACATTACTGAACATAACACGCCAATGTAAACTGAGATTTTTGGATATAAATATGAACTTTATCGAACAAAACATACATATATTGTGTAACATGAAGTCCTATGAGTGCCATCTGATGAAGATCATCAAAGGTTAGTGATTCATTTTATTTCTATTTCTTCTTTTTGTGACTCCTCTCTTTGTCTGGAAAATGGCTGTATCTTTTCTTGTGACTAGGCGCTGACCTAACATAATCGCAAGGTATGCTTTCTCCGTAAAGCCTTTTTGAAATCGGACACTGTGGTTGGATTAATGAGAAGTTCATCTTTAAAATGGTGTATAATCCTTGTATGTTTGAGGAATTTTAATTATAAGATTTTTGTTGTTTTGAATTTGGCGCCCTGCACTTTCATTGGCTGTTGGCAGGGTGGGACGCTAGCATTTCTCAGAGAGGTTTTAAGGCGAAAGCATACCATGTGATTATCTGAGGACAGCGCCCAGGAGACAAATAATTACAAACAGTAACAAGCCAAGTAGAGGAGTTACACAAGTCAGAAATAGTGATAAAATGAATCACTTACCTTTGATGATCTTCATAAGTTTGCACTCACAAGACTCCCATTTACTCAATAAATGTTTGTTTTGTTCGATAAAGTCCATGTCTATATCCAAAAACATCTGTTTTGTTAGCACGTTTTGTTCAATAATCCACTGTCTCAAACAACATCCGGTGAAATTGCAGAGCGTGAAACTCAACGAAACAGAAATTCTCATAATAAACATACATAAAAGATACAAATGTTATACACCAGCTTAAAGATAAACTTCTTGTTAATCCAACCGCTGCTCCCGATCGCGAGCTGGACTCATCAAATCAAATCAAATGTATTTATATAGCCCTTCTTACATCAGCTGATATCTCAAAGTACTGTACAGAAACCCAGCCTAAAACCCCAAACAGCAAGCAATGCAGGTGTAGAAGCACGGTGGCTAGGAAACACTCCCTAAAAAGGCCAAAACCTAGGAAGAAACCTAGAGAGGAACCAGGCTATGAGGGGTGGCCAGTCCTCTTCTGGCTGTGCCGGGTGCAGATTATAACAGAACATGGCCAAGATGTTCAAATGTTCATAAATTACCAGCATGGTCAAATAATAATAATCACAGTTGTCGAGAGTGCAACAAGTCAGCACCTCAAGAGGAAATGTCAGTTGGCTTTTCATAGCTGATCATTGAGAGTATCTCTACCGCTCCTGCTGTCTCTAGAGAGTTGAAAACAGCAGGTCTGGGACAGGTAGCACGTCCAGTGAACAGGTCAGGGTTCCATAGCCGCAGCATTTTAAAGACAAGACTCTCCTTTATCTAACCACACTGTCCGATTTCAAAAAGGCTTTACAGCGAAAGCAAAACATTAGATTATGTCAGCAGAGTATCAAGCCAGAAATAATCAGACACCCATTTTTCAAGCTAGCATATAATGTCACAAAAACCCAGAAGACAGCTAAATGCAGCACTCACCTTTGATGATCTTCATCAGATGACACACCTAGGACATTATGTTATACAATACATGCATGTTTTGTTCAATCAAGTTCAAATTTATATCAAAAAACAGCTTTTTACATTAGCATGTGACGTTCAGAACTAGCATACCCCCCGCAAACTTCCGGAGGAATTTGCTAACATTTTACTAAATTACTCACGATAAACGTTCACAAAAAGCATAACAATTATTTTAAGAATTATAGATACAGAACTCCTCTATGCACTCGATATGTCCGATTTTAAAATAGCTTTTTGGTGATAGCACATTTTGCAATATTCTAAGTACATAGCCCAGGCATCACGGGCTAGCTATTTTGACACCCGGCAAGTTTAGCACTCACCAATATCAGATTTACTATTATAAAAGTTTGATTACCTTTTGTTGTCTTCGTCAGAATGCACTCCCAGGACTGCCACTTCAATAACAAATGTTGGGTTGGTCCAAAATAATCCATCGTTATATCCGAATAGCGACGTTTTGTTCGTGCGTCCCAGACACTATCCGAATGGTAAAGAAGGGTCGTGCGCATGGCGCAATTCGTGACAAAAAAATTCTAAATATTCCATTACCGTACTTCGAAGCATGTCAACCGCTGTTTAAAATCAATTTTTATGCCATTTTTCTCGTAGAAAAGCGATAATATTCCGACCGGGAATCTCCTTTTCGGCAAACAGAGGAAAAAATCACAAAGACGGGGGCGGCCAGGTCACGCGCCTAAGCCCACAGTCCCTTGATCGGCCACTTGAGAAAGGCGATAATGTGTTTCAGCCTGGGGCTGGGATGACGACATTCTGTTTTTTCCCAGGCTCTGAGCGCCTATGGACGACGTAGGAAGTGTCACGTTAGAGCAGAGATCCTTTGTAAAAGATAGAGATGGCAAAGAAGTTCCAGAAATGGTCAGACAGGCCACTTCCTGTAAAGGAATCTCTCAGGTTTTGACCTGCCATTTGAGTTCTGTTATACTCACAGACACCATTCAAACATTTAGAAACTTTAGGGTGTTTTCTATCCATATATAATAAGTATATGCATATTCTAGTTACTGGGTAGGATTAGTAACCAGATTAAATCGGGTACGTTTTTTATCCAGCCGTGAAAATACTGCCCCCTAGCCATAAGAGGTTAAGGTTCTCTCAAATACATTAAAGGTGTATTAGGGGGCCTCCTCAGCTAGAGTCAATTGGGAAAAGAGTGAATTGCTGTGGGCAGGTCAGTTTCAGACAGGGTCCGCTCCGAGGTTCCCACGGGGGATTCAGTGGGGCAGAGATGGGATGAAGACTTTTTTTTTCTTTTTCTAGGCTCCGATGTCTTTCAAAAAAATAACTGGGACGGTGTAGCGGAGAAAGTGATTGTCAAGGTGGAAATGGGTGCTACCCCAGCTGTCTTATTGGGGAAGGGTGCGGTTGGTGGTCTTTATACAAACTGCCTATTGATAAGAGGACAGCTGCCCTTCATTGGAGGATAATACATGGAGCCATAGCCACCAATATCATCTGGTACATCTGGATCCTACTATTGGGAAAGGGTGTCCATTCTGTGCTAAGTCTGAAACTCTGGCACATCTGTTCTTACAGCGTCCCAGGTTGGTCGGGATGATTGACCTGATCCCTACTTGGTTCTCAGCTCTGGCAGAGGTTTTCTCTTCCCAACAGTTTATATTCGGGCTAAGTACAGGTTTAAAATCAAATCAAATCAGATTGTATTAGTCAACTGCGCCGAATACAACAGGTGTAGACCTTAGTGAAATAGTTGCTTACGAGCCCCTAACCAACAATGCAGTTTAAAAAAATACAGACAAGAATAAGAAATAAAAGTAACAAGTAATTAAAGACCAGCAGTAAAATAACAATAGCGTTACTATATACAGGGGGTACTGGTACAGAGTCAATGTGCGGGGGCACCGGTTAGTCGAGGTAATATGTACATGAAGGTAGAGTTATTAAAGTAACTATGCATAGATGATTACAAAAGAGAGTAGCAGCGGTGTAAAATAAGGGGGGGGGGGGCATTTGTGTCAGGGGAAGCTAAGTTAGCAATATGGAAGACACAAAAGAACAGTATTCGGGGGCAGGGGTCTGTAGATGTGGTGGGTATGATGGAGGGGATGTTGGCAGCGAGACTGAGGGTTGAGTTTGCCTATTACAAAATGGATTTTTATTTATTTCACCTTTATTTAACTAGGCAAGTCAGTTAAGAACAAATTCTTATTTTCTATGACGGCCTAGGAACAGTGGGTTAACTGCCTGTTCAGGGGCAAAACGACAGATTTGTACCTTGTCAACTCAGGGATTTGAACTTGCAACCTTTCAGTTACTAGTCCAACACTCTAACCACTAGGCTACCCTGCTGCCCCCTAACATCCTCACCCCCTGTAATAAAAACTGTCATGACATCTGCATACACAGACAGTGCTATCGTGGGACCCTTCATTACCCCTGGCACAGAGAAACCAGTAAGCCTTACTCTTAAAAAACAAAGCATTGGTTCAATTGCCAGACAATATAACTGTCCTGAAATTGGGTATCCCTGCCTGATACTCCTTTGGACGGGGATGGGGCAACTCTAACCACCCCCCACCTTCACCATACATGAGGCCCCAGCATACAGTAAACTCATCCATGACAAAAAAACATCCCCAAACCCAAAGGCTTTCATTGTTTTGAACAAGTACTGGTGGTCCACACGGTCAAAGGCCTTCTCCTGATCCAAATAAATTAAACCCACATTCACATCAGACAGTTTACAAATGTCGAAAACATTATTAGAAACATCAACAATAGTGCGGTCAGGTACACAGTAAGACTGGTCCTTGGGGACTAACAGCCCCAGATATTCTTTCAACCTGTTTGAGAGACATTTAGATACAATTTTATATTCTGCACACAGCAATGCAACAGGTCACCAATTTTTTAGAAGAGCCAAATCCCCCTTTTTTGGCAACAATGAAAGCACAGCACGTTGACAGGATACAGGAAGAGAACCCCCACTTCATTTAAATCCCCCCCAATAGACCCCCAAAAGCGCTTATAGAACTCAGATGGTAAACCATCAATGCAAAGGGCTCGGCCTGGTGAGAGCTGCAAAACTGCTGTGGACAGCTCCTGCAGGGTAATGTCAGTCCAAAGCATCTCTTTGCTCGGGGCCCAATTGAGGAAGTCCATGTAACAACTGTTCAGCACACAGACAATCACAATCCTCCTCCTTATAGAGGGCAGAGTAGAAATTCACGGCATGTTGGCGCATTTCCTTAACTGTCATCCGTGGTCACCTTCAGGGAGACGAAGGCATTGCCATGTCGACTGCCCTAGATTATATAAAAAAAAGTGCTAGGAGCATCCATATCCTTGAGGGTAGCAAAGTGAGACCTAATCAAGGCCCCTTCACTCTTTCATGTAGAAAAGCCCTCAGTTCATGTTTCTGTAAGTTCATGACTAGTCCCGGGTCATTCTGAGTGAGCAACATCAATTCAATAGATTTGATGTCCTGTTCAAGGGCCCTGATTGTCTCTTTAACTTCAATGCGAGACAGAGCAGTATACTGTTGACAAAACACCTGTATTTGGGCCTTCCCAACCTCCCACCATTGTCTCAAGGACTCAAAATTCCATTTAGTAACCCTCCATTTTTTACAAAACAAAATGTTTCACAAAACATGACATCATGTAACACCTTAACATTAAAATACCAATAAGGTGAGGACCTTCATGGACAGGATAAGTGAATATCAACAGACACATTATGGTGATCAGAGAAACCCACAGGAGTGATGTCACACCTTCCAACCCTACTACAGTAGTGATCAGATACATACAACCTGTCTAACCTTCCAACCCTACTACAGTAGTGATCAGATACATACAACCAATCCATGGTTTTCTTCTGAGCTCTCTTCTATTATTCCCGAACGTAATCTAGCCCGGGCTAAAGCAAGGAAATCATGTTCTGATGCTGATTGGCTTATTTTTAGGCCATTACGAAACAAGTGTTATTTTCTTCTCAGGAAGGTCAAGTCTGAATATTTTATGTCTGTTACCACTGATAACCTGAATGACCCTAGAAAGTTTTGGAAGGCTATTACTGTTGGGGCTACAGGTTAGCAATGAACCCCGAGCCGGGATTGCTAACAAGGCTGGAAATTCAAAACATCAAAAATCTAATAATTTCAATTTCTCAAACAATCAACTATTTTACACAATTTAAATGATAAACATCTCCTTAATCTAACCACATTGTTCGATTTTCAAAGAGGCTTTACGGCAAAAGCATAAAGTTAGATTATGTTAGGACAGTACATAGCCACAAAAGTACAAACATCCATTTTCAATTCAAGGTCAGGCGTCACCAAAAGCAGAAACCAGCTTGAATTATGCACTAACTTTTGTCAATCTCCATCAGATGACACTCCTAGGACATTATGTTATACAATACATGCATTTTTTGTTCCATCAAGTTCATATTTATATCCAAAAACAGCATTTTACAGTAGCGTGAAATTCAGATTTTTTTCTTCTCTGAAATGCTTCCGGTGAACATAACAAAATTACTATTCGAAAACATTGGTAAATTATAATATTGTCATTCAAAGAATAATATATTATCATCTCGTAATTGCTACCGAATGGCCAGATCTCAAAATAACTTTACTGGGAAATCACATTTTGCAATAAACGGGGTGCTATGCTAAGAACAACAGGCTATGCTATACAGTTAGCATCATCTAAAATCGATAATAACATTGTAAATATCCCCTTACCTTTGATTATCTCCATCAGAAGACAGGCATCCCAGGTCCGGAAGGCATCCCAGGTCCGGAACAAATGTGGTTTCTTTTGACAAAGTTCATAATTTATGTCCAAAAACACCAAGTACTTAGCGTTCATTATGCTCCCACAAAACGTGGTGGGGGGACTGTAAAATCACGCCGAAAAGCTAAAAAAACCTAGTAAATAATCTATTTATGTTCGTTCAAACATGTCAAATGTTGTTTAGCATTAATCTTTTGGTCCATTTTTAACGTTAAACATCAGTAATATTTTCACACAACCTATCCTATGTCGAGATAAACAATGAAGACAAAACTCACGTTTCTCAGATTTATGCGCAGGCGCAAAAAAATGAAGTGATGACATGTCAACTTCCTTGGATTCTAATTTGCTCTCTGTTTATCATAGACGCTTCAAACAACTTTATAAAGATCGTTGACATCTAGTGGAAGCCGTAGGTGTTGCGAAATGAATCCTTTCTCACTATGGTATCTATAAAACAATGACACTAAATAGTACAGTCACAAAATTCACATTTTTTTGGATCTATTTTTCACAGGTTTTTGCCTGCAATATGAGTTTTGTTATACTTACAGACACCATTCAAACTGTTTTAGAAAATTCAGAGTGTTTTCTATCCGAATGTGTTAATAATATGCATATCCTAGCTTCTGAGTTGGTGTAGGAGGCAGTAAAAAATGGGCACATATTCTTTTCAAAATGTCTCAATACTGCCCCCGAGCCCCAACAGGTTTTAAGTCAATTTCTGGAAACAGTGATGTTAACAAATTACTGTCATGTGTATTGAAGGACTTTGTTGCTGTATATGACAAAACTGAAATGCTGAATTGTTTCAATGAGCACTTTGTATCATCTGGTAGGCTGTTTGATTCAGTGTCCTCTGTCTTTGTACAACCATGTGTGGTTGATCCAGTGAGAGCTGGTCAAACTTTTGGCTTTTTGCCATTCTCAGTGCAGGAGGTACATAAAGCCCTGAAATCCTTAGATCAGAGAAAGCCTGCAGGTCCTGATCTTCTGGATCCCTGCTTTTTAAATCTGACAGCTGATTTCATAGATGAACCACTTACATATTTGTTCAATCTAACCCTGGAATGTAATGAAATTACAAAGATCTGGAAATCAGCATTTGTCCTACCACTTTTAAAAGGGGGAGATCCAACTCTTTTAAATAATTATAGGCCAATCTCAAAGCTGTCACCCCTGGTGAAAATACTTGAAACCCTTGTGAGTGAACAGCTAAAAGAGTTTTTATTTACTAACTCTATTTTATCAATGTACCAATCGGGCTTCACGAAGAAGCATAGCACAATTACAGCAGCCATGAAGGTTTTAAATGATATCACTGAAGCCCTTGACAAAAACAGCACTGTGTCTCACTTTTTATTGATCTCTCTAAGGCTTTTGATACAGTTGATCATGCTATACTAAGGCAGAGATTGTCGAGTGTAGGTCTTTCGGAGCATGCAGTTGCATGGTTTGCTAACTATCTGTCTGATAGAACTCAGTGCACTCAATTTGATGGGCTCATGTCTGTTAAATTGTCTGTCTGTAATGGTGTGCCCCAAGGATCTGTACTTGGTCCTCTCTTATTCACTATTTATATAAATAATTTAGACAAAAATGTCCAAAATGCGCAACTTCATTTTTGTGCTGATGATACTGTTATTTACTGTTGTGCCTCATCTCTTACAAAAGCTTTCCAGAACTAGCAAACTGCTTTTTATACTGTTCAACATACCTTGTGTCAATTGAAGATTATCCTCAATACTGATAAAACTAAACTAATGGTGTTTTCTAAAGCAAGAAATAGACCTCTGAACTTTTCACCTATTATTACCTGTCAGGGCAATGAGATTGAGACTGTAAACTCATATAAATATATTGGAATTTTAATTGATGACGGCCTCTCTTTTAAATTGCATATTCAACAACTTACAAAAAAATTGAAGCTGAAATTGGGATTTTATTTTAGAAATTAGGCCTGTTTTTCTTTTGAAGCCAGAAGGAAGCTAGAATCAGTTACATTTTTGCCTTTACTAGATTGTGGGGATATTTTATATATGAATGCTTCCACTCAGTGTTTGAGATAAATTGACACCCTTTACCATGGCACTTTGAGATTTATTTTAAACTGCAAAACCCAAAACCCTGCACCACTGCAGTTTGTATACCAGGGTTGGCTGGCCTTCTCTAGTCACTCGTAAGCTCAGTCAGTGGTATACTTTTATTTACAAAGCCATTTGGGGTGTACTACCTTTTTATTTGGGCATTTTTATTGTTCAGAAATGTGGTGGGTACTCTCTTTGTTCGCTGGACTTTATCCTCTCTGGGCTAGGCGGGACGAATTCGTCCCACCTACGTAACAGCCACTTGAAGCCTGTGGCGCGATTTTCAAAACCTTAAAAATCCTATTACTTCAATTTCTCAAACATATGACTATTTTACAGCTATTTAAAGACAAGACTCTCGTTAATCTAACCACACTGTCCGATTTCAAAAAGGCTTTACAACGAAAGCAAAACATTAGATTATGTCAGCAGAGTACCAAGCCAGAAATAATCAGACACCCATTTTTCAAGCTAGCATATAATGTCACAAAAACCCAGAAGACAGCTAAATGCAGCACTAACCTTTGATGATCTTCATCAGATGACAACCCTAGGACATTATGTTATACAATACATGCATGTTTTGTTCAATCAAGTTCATATTTATATCAAAAACCAGCTTTTTACATTAGCATGTGACGTTCAGAACTAGCATACCCCCCGCAAACTTCCGGGGAATTCGCTAACATTTTACTAAATTACTCACGATAAACGTTCACAAAAAGCATAACAATTATTTTAAGAATTATAGATACAGACCTCCTCTATGCACTCGATATGTCCGATTTTAAAATAGCTTTTTGGTGAAAGCACATTTTGCAATATTCTAAGTACATAGCCCAGGCATCACGGGCTATCTATTTAGACACCCGGCAAGTTTAGCACTCACCATAATCATATTTACTATTATAAAAGTTTGATTACCTTTTGTTGTCTTCGTCAGAATGCACTCCCAGGACTGCTACTTCAATAACAAATGTTGGTTTGGTCCAAAATAATCCATCGTTATATCCGAATAGCGGCGTTTTGTTCGTGCGTTCCAGACACTATCCGAAATGGTAAAGAAGGGTCGTGCGCATGGCGCAATTCGTGACAAAAAAATTCTAAATATTCCATTACCGTACTTCGAAGCATGTCAACCGCTGTTTAAAATCAATTTTTATGCCATTTTTATCGTAGAAAAGCGATAATATTCCGACCGGGAATCTCCTTTTCGGCAAACAGAGGAAAAAATCACAAAGACGGGGGTGGCCAGGTCACGCGCCTAAGCCCAGAGTCCATTGATCGGCCACTTGAGAAAGGCGATAATGTGTTTCAGCCTGGGGCTGGGATGACGACATTTAGGTTTTTCCCGGGCTCTGAGCGCCTATGGACGACGTAGGAAGTGTCACGTTAGAGCAGAGATCCTTAGTAAAAGATAGAGATGGCAAAGAAGTTCCAGAAATGGTCAGACAGGCCACTTCCTATAAAGGAATCTCTCAGGTTTTGACCTGCCATTTGAGTTCTGTTATACTCACAGACACCATTCAAACAGTTTTAGAAACTTTAGGGTGTTTTCTATCCATATGTAATAAGTATATGCATATTCTAGTTACTGGGTAGGAGTGGTAACCAGATTAAATCGGGTATGTTTTTTATCCAGCCGTGTCAATACTGCCCCCTAGCCCTAACAGGATAAATTATCCTGCTAACTGTTCCAAACGTCCGAACTGAATGTGGTAAAAGGGCTTTTATGTACTCTGCGCCATCGTCTTGGAACGCCTTACAAAATACTTTTAAACTGGAAGAAGTTGTCCCGATTGGTATTTTTAAATCACTGATGAATGATTTTGAGACTGATTCCCTGACCTGTCAATGTTTTTAATTTGCTGTTTTTGATTTTGTTATACTCTTGTGAATTCTATGGTTTTTACTAGAATACTTGTAGTTTTTCATGTTGTTTGTCTGTAATTTTTGTAATGACTTGGTGCTTCCTATCTTGGCCAGAACGCCCTTGAAAAGGAGATTTGAAATATCAATGAGCCCTTCCTGGTTAAATAAAGGTTAAATACATTTTTTTTTAAATTAAAAACCTGTCTAACCTTGCTGCACTGACACCACCTTCATTAACTTTCAACCATGTGTACTGCCTAACTTTTGCATTCCTTACTCTCCACACATCAGAAAGCTCAGTTAATAGACAAGACAGGCAAGTAGCTTACCGCAGGTGAGGTTCTTCAGCAGCGCGGTCAACAGTAAAATCCACCGTACAGTTCCAGTCCCCCCCTAAAATCATACACCCCTCTTTGTCACACTGTCTTAAGGTTTCCTTTCTTTTATCAAATACAGCAATATGCTCTGTACCCTCATTAGGAGCATAAACATACAAAACTAATTTGAAAAACCATAACATCCGCCTTGACCAATAAAACCCGACTCTTGACAATCTCTGTTGTAGATACCACAGTCACCCCTAAGCCTAAGGAAAACAAAATTGCCACCCCAGCACTGAAATTAGTACCATGACTGAGTATATGCTGCCCCTCCCACCACGTACCCCAGTCAACCTAATTACTATGTGTCTCCTGTAGAAAAACTACATTAAGCCTTTCTGTTTTATTACTTCTAATACCCAAGCCCTCTTATTCCTGTCCCTTCCCCCATTAATATTGAAATAACCCACACTTGGTACCTCCATATAGAAAAGAGAAAGGAAAAGCAGAAGAAACCACAGAGAAACCAGACATAGAGAAAAGAAGACCCTATGAGGCATAATCATCATCATTGTTTTAATTTTCTCTTAACCTTACCACGTTTCCCACTACCTTTTGCTGCGGTGACAGCCCAACAAATTTCCTCAAGTGAAAGCGCTTCTTCTCACGTCAGAGTGACCATCGGGTTTTTGGTCACCTCCCTGACCAAGGCCCTTCTCCCCTGATTGCTTAGTTTGGCCGGGCAGCCAGCTCTAGGAAGAGTCTTGGTGGTTCCAAACTTCTTCCATTTAAGATTGGAGGCCACTGTGTTCTCCGGGACCTTCAATGCTGCAGAAATGTTTTGGTTCCCTTCCCCAGAGCTGTGCCTCGACACAATCCTGTCTCGGATCTCTACGGACAATTCCTTCGACCTCATAGCTTGGTTTTTGCTCTGACATGCACTGTCAACTTTGAGACCTCATATATACAGATGTGTGCCTTTCCAAATAATCTCCAATCAATTGAATTTACCACAGGTGGACTCCAATCAAGTTGTAGAAACATCTCAAGTATGATCAATGGAAACAGGATGCACCTGAGCTCAATTTGGTGTCTCATAGCAAAGGGTCTGAATAGTAATGGAAATAAGTATTTCTGTTTTGTATTTATAATACATTTGCAAAATATTCTGAAAACCTGTTTTCACTTTGTCATTATGGGGTATTGTGTGTAGATTGCTGATGATTTTTTATTTATTTAAGCCATTTCAGAAAAAGGCTGTAGCGTAACAAAATGTGGAAAAAGTCAAGGGTCTGAATACTTTCCGAAGGCACTGTAAACAGTGCCAACTGTTGGAGTTAGCATAGGGCTAACGTGTACCATGTTTTCTGATGGGACCATCTACAATTTAGCGTTCTGTCACATGCAAGTAAATCGACGATTTTAATTGACTGATATGTATTTTGAGCTGGAGAACCCATTTAACTTTAAAACGTTACTTATATTCGCAAGTATGGCCCCATAATGTTTTGGGCTTTGAAATGGCACTTAAGTCTTTGCCAATTGTCCCCCTATCTTTTAGACACACACACATACAGACGTAAGATCTTAATTTTACCACTTTTGTTGCTGAGAATTTTCCTGCGCAGCAGAAAATGCAAACTTGTAGTGTATTTGTGGTTTAAAAAACCTTCTAAAGTTGATAATTTCCACTTTAAAATGTCAGACTTCATTTACCCTAATGAAAGATCCATCATCCCCTTCAGAAAAATGTCCATGAATTATAATCCACATAATAATTCGCATTTCCTGCTTCTGCAGGATTATTTTCCTGCTGTAGAAAACTGGCTCAAATTAAGATCCTACATCTACATGCGTGTGTACGTGTGTGCGCATGTGCATGAACTATGAAACTTTGGCTGTCTACATCTATGTCAGATTCTCTGATGGGGCGTAGTGTTGTTGAAAGACAGGCCTTCTGCAGTCCTGAGAACGAAAAAAAATCTGTTCAACTCTGTACCGGTACCCCCTGTATATAGCCCCGCTATTGTTATTTACTGGTGCTCTTTAATTATTTGTTATTCTTATCTCTTACTTTTTGTTTGTAGGTGTTTTCTTAAAACCTCATTGTGGGTTAAGGGCTTGGAAGTTGTAAGTATATCACTGTAAGGTCTACACCTGTTGTATTCGGGGGCATGTGACAAATAACATTTGATTTGATTTGAAATTGTACTGTACGGGCACATTTTTGATTGTCTTTCGGAATGTAGTGGAGTAAAAGTTAAAGTTGTCAAAAATATAAATAGTAAAGTACAGATACCCCCGCCCCCCCCCCCACCCCCCCCCCCCAAAAAAATACTTAAGTACTACTTTAAAGTATTTTTACTTAGTTACTTTACACCACTGATCTTTGATGCTTCCAAAAGGAAAACTGCAACACAGCTAGCAAGAAGAAACATAAAGACAGAGATACCCAGGAATTAAAGAGATGGGAAAATAAAGCTTTCTGTAATGTACAGAGAGAGAAAGAGAGAGAGCGAGAGAGATGTCAAATTTGCAAGCAGTCCATTAGATGGGTTATAAAACAGACTCCTGTGTTAGACTATGAGGATGTAGAACGGGCTGAAAGGAGAGACAGAGATATAGAAAGTCTGAGCATGGGTAGAGCAAACGTATAGAAATAAAAATGTATTGTTTTTTATGTTACAATACCACCCTCGTGTGGTTAAAATATGGAACAATCCATGTTTGGCATTGAAGTTGCTGGTGAGGAAAGTCAATAACAAAATGTAGGGGGCTATTGCACAGGATACTCTATGGCTAGCAGGTGAATAGGGTGTTGGGGTAGTAACCAAAGGTTTGCTAATTTGACTCCCCGAGCTGTAATGGTGAAAAATGTATCACTTAACCCTAATTGCTCCAGGGTCAGACCCTGGCTATGACCCCACTCTGAGGGTGTCTATTCACACATGTATTGATACACAATTGTACATGTGTGAAATAGGAAAACATAAATCACCCACCTAATTAATATGAACCCTCTACTGCATACATTCTGGTTGAAATATATATTCCATCCAATATTTTGGAAGATTTAGGCTCTGATAATGTATCAATAATAAAAACCAATTTTTAACCCCCACAGCCAGAATCTTTTTGGGTTGTCTCAGGGCAATGCTGTGTCATAAGGGTACTAAAACACGAAGGACATTTTTTTTACAAAAAATAATCTGATATTTTCAGAACATTTATTAAGTGAAACAGTAGAAGCAAGCACTCTTTTTCACTGTCCTCAAACCCACTGTCCTCAAACCCACTGTCCTCACTATTAAAGGGTATGATTCCAACTGCTCGATTAGGCTCCTCACCAATAGAAAATATTCTGTTGCCTGTGGGCAATGATGTGTAGTAGAGGGTTAAGTACTTGGATGGGTATTCTCCAGGCTTGTGGTTTGGAAATAAAGCAGAACGAGGGAAGAGCTAGGCTACATTAGTTTTAAGCACTAGTTTTAAGAAAAACGTACACAGTTGTATGACAACAGTTCTGTTCTGTGACACTTTACTAAGGTGCGTGTCAGTGCTGGGGTAACAGTTCAGATGATAAGTGTTATTTTAATCTTATCAGAGGGATGATACATTTCAGACATCGAACTTTGACCCCTTCAAAGCAACTCAAGGGTCAATTCACATCACAGTCTGTAATGAGCACGAGGGGAGACAGAGAGCTGGTTTCAAGGGAAGGTGTTTATTGCAAAGGACCACAGGAGGAGGCAGGTAGCTGGGTCCAGGGGCAGGCAGAAGGTCATACACAGGGGGACCAAAAGGGCAACAGTACAGGCAGGGAAAAGGCTAGTAACGTAGTCTGGGAGATCAAGCAATAGGTAGATAACAGGAAATTTGATAGGCTAAAGTACAGGCAGGGGATAGGCAAAAGGTGTTATTAGTGAGGCAGGCAAAAACAATCATACACAGGATGAGCAAATCACAGGGAAACCCAGTGCTCCAAAAGCCATGTGTCACAAAACAAACAATACCTCACAGTGATGGGGTGCAAAGAACTGAACTAAATAGTGTGTGATAATGACATGCAGGTGTGTGAACAGGTGATTAGAATTCAGGTGATTGGGATCTGGAGAGTGAGCTGCTTTCAGGGGATCTATGTGTTTGTGGGTGTGAGTTGGAAGCAGACGTTACACAGTCAAACTGTCAAACTGTTATTTTGATGTGATGCAAATGCAACAATCGGTGGTTCTAAATAACTGCACCATTTCAATTTGAATTCAGTTACAACTTTATTGTCCCCGCAGGTAAATGAATTGTGCAGTCAGGAGCACAGTACATACAACACAATCTATGCAGAGCCGTTGTTCAGCTGTTGTTGGTTGCATGTATTTATAGAATAGGATTGTGGCTGGGTTCACCCAACACCAAGCTCATGCATTATCTATTATCTTAATGCACTGTTTATGAGCTCAAGGTCACATTAGGAATATTAGGCAGAAACATCATGCACATTACTGTAAACATATTATGGAAATATCATGAACATTACAGTAAACATAACATTCAAATTACTGTAAGCATACCATGGCAAAAACATCATGCACATTACTGTAAACATGCTATGGAGACATCATGCACATTACTGTAAAAATGTAATGGAAACATCTTGCACATTACTGTAAACATAATATGCACATTACTGTAAACATACCATGGCAGAAACACCATGCACATTACCGTAAATATACCAAGGCAAAAACATCATGCACATTACTGTAAACACACCATTCACATTACTGTAAACATACCATGGTAGAAACTTCATGCACATTACTGTAAACATACCATGGCAGAAACATCATGCACATTACTGTAAACATACCATGGCAGAAACTTCATGCGCATTACTGTAAACATACCATGGCAGAAACATCATTCACACTACTGTAAACACACCGTGCAACAAGTTATTCATATGCTTTAGGTTTGAAAGATACAGGCATATTATTATTTTCTCTTTGTTTTAGACCTTAAGAGATGTTGAATTCAGTATACCCCCTCTCATGTTCACTTCGTCTCCCTCAATGTCTCTCTCTCTCTGTCTGCGTGTCCCTCTCTGTCCCTCTCTCTGTCCCTCTCTCTGTCCCTCTCTCTCTCTGTCCCTCTGTCTCCCCCCTCTTCCTATCTCCTTTGACTATGGGGCCATCACATAGGGCTGATAACAAAGTAATCAGTAATCTGGAGAGTGAGCTACGTTCAGGGGATCTATGTGTTTGTGGGTGTGAGTTGGAAGCAGACGTTACACAGTCAAACTGTCAAACTGTTATTTTGATGTGATGCAAATGCAACAATCGGTGGTTCTAAATAACTGCACCATTTCAATTTGAATTCAGTTACAACTTTATTGTCCCCGCAGGTAAATGAATTGTGCAGTCAGGAGCACAGTACATACAACACAATCTATGCAGAGCTGTTGTTCAGCTGTTGTTGGTTGCATGTATTTATAGAATAGGATTGTGGCTGGGTTCACCCAACACCAAGCTCATGCATTATCTATTATCTTAATGCACTGTTTATGAGCTCAAGGTCACATTAGGAATATTAAATGGCCATGGGCCAAGGCAGAAACATCATGCACATTACTGTAAACATATTGTGGAAAAATCATGAACATTACTGTAAACATGGCAAAAACATCACAAACATTACTGTAAACATACCATGGCAGAAACATCATGCACACTACTGTAAATATACCAAGGCAAAATCATCATGCACATTACTGTAAACATACCACGGGTCCCGTGTGGCTCAGTTGGTAGAGCATGGTGTTTGCAACGCCAGGGTTGTGGGTTCGATTCCCACGGGGGACCAGTACAGGGAAAAAATGTATGAAATATCTGAAATGTATGCATTCACTACTGTAAGTCACTCTGGATAAGAGCGTTTGCTAAATGACTAAAATGTAAATGTAATGGCAGAAACAACATGCACATTACTGTGAACATCATGCACATTACTGTAAAAAATGCCATGGAAACATCATACACATTACTGTAAACATAATAAGCACATTACAGTAAACATACCATGGCAGAAACATCATGCACATTACTGTAAATATAGCAAGGCAAAAACATCATGCACATTACTGTAAACACACCATGCACATTACTGTACACATGCCATGGCAGAAACATCATGCACATTACTGTAAACATACCATGGCAGAAACATCATGCATTTTAGTCTAAACATATCATGGCAGAAACATCATGCACATTACTGTAAACATACCATGCACATTACTGTAAACACACCATGGCAGAAACATCATGCACATTTCTGTAAACATACCATGGCAGAAACTTCATGCACATTACTGTAAACATACCATGGCAGAAACATCATGCACACTACTGTAAACACACCATGCAACAAGTTATTCATTTGCTATAGGTTTGAAAGATACAGGCATATTATTATTTTCTCTTTGTTTTAGACCTTAAGAGAGGTTGAATTCTGTATACCCCCTCTCATGTTCACTTCCTCTCTCTCAATGTCTCTCAATGTCCTCCTCTCTCTCTCTCTGTGTGTCCCTCTCTGTCCCTCTCTCTTTCTGTCTCTCTGTCTCCCCCCTCTTCCTATCTCCTTTGATTATGGGGCCATCACATAGGGCTGATAACAAAGTAATCATCTCTCTCTCTCTCTCTCTCTCTCTCTCTCACTCTCACTCACTCTCACTCACTCACTCACAAATCAAATTGACATTGGCATTAATCATGACAAAGGATTTCAAGTCAGAAATGCGGTAGGTTATTGCAATTCAGTAGGAAGAATTAAAGTCAAAGCAAATACATCTACAAACCATTTATAGCTACAGAGGTAATTGGCAAATATGCAATCAGAACCGGTGAAAGTGTACAGAAAGGGTTTCCACTTCCCCTGCAGATTGCATCTAGCCTGGTTGCCAGATCAGTTTCCCAAATGTATTTATGTTTTATTGATTTATATTTTCGGGGGTAGATCAGCTTTAGTAGTGCAGATAGATTGTAGATTCCATCAATGTAATTGTCTGCATAATTTCCCTTCAACATATATTTGTTTGTAAAATATATTTTCCTTCATTATTTTCCTCTAACCCTACATACCCCTCTCCTAATTGGATTAAACTAATGGACAACAACACTTCTACTTCCAGTTTATACATACTATATACATTTTACAGACACGTTGCACAGTTATCTGTTGTTTGTTTTAATCCCATCCCTAGCCAGTTTCCCTTAGCTAAATCATAGGAGTTAGCTAAAGCACATACACATCTGGCAACCAGGCTAGATTGCAGGTTAAATGCAAATGCCAGTGTGTTGCTTTGACTTAACATGAAGAAAATAGTCAAATGTGCACTCAATGGAAACCTATTCTTGTTTCAGAAGAGAGAAATAACTTTCTGACCTTCTCCTCAGCATTGCTTTTTAGTGTCTGTGTTTACGGGTGACAGTGGAACTAACTACCATTGCTCTAGCTGGTGCTCTCCATCTTGTTTCCTTTCTGCATCATCACAATGAACAAGTGATCCGGCTAGCCTGTTAAGAGTCAGTGGGTTAGCTGACGCTAAGTGCCTCCACACTTGACACACACACACACACCCCTTCTCTTTCAAAGAAATAGAGAGAGTGTTATCAGGCGAACCCTGCCCCTTAATTCCACATGTAAACAGGCAGTATATAAAGGGTTGGGCCAATAGAATCTACCTCATGCATTGTGTTTGCGTGTGAGAAAAATCCCCATAGACATATACAGGGCATATACAGTAACACAAACCCAGCCGGTGCCAGGATGCCTGCAGACTTCAATGGACAATGGGTGATGGTCACCAACGAGAACTTTGAGGATATCATGAATGCCATTGGTAAGCTGTTCTTCTCATGTCTGTTGGAAAATAGATGAGATACAGAGATACAGAGATACAGACATGCAGAGAGAGATGGTGAAGAGTGAGGGAGGGAAGGGGTGAAGAAGAGAGAAGGAATTGACAGAGAAAGAGTGTGTCATGTGTGTGCATGTGTGTGTGCATGTGTGTGTGCCTGTGTGCATATGTCATTGTGTTTGTGTGCAAGAGTGTGTCTGATTGAGAGGGGGATGTCGGAGATAACGTTTGTGTAAAGACTATTTAAGTGTGTTAGTGAGTGAGATTGTGATAGACAGTGAGAGTGTGTGAGGGAGAGAGGAAGAGAGAGAGAGAAAAAAAGGGCGAGAGAGAGAAAGGATTCTCTAGTGCTGCTTCATTTACTTACTGAGCTGCTGTCACGGTGACTTAACCTCGACTGTTTGTGTGAATGGCTCCTGCTTGTTACCACGTTGAATAAATATAGATTTACTCTTTTCCACATTTAACATCGTCCCCATACCCATTCCCCTCCCGAGCTCTGCCAAGCGGCATCGGCATGTCGCTGGCAAACGAAGGCCCCCATCCATCCATTCAGCATGGCGTTGATCAACCCCAAGTCGTTTATTATTCACGACTTTATCTGCAATTCATAAGTCCCTCCCGCTCAACCCAGAAAAATCCCCAAAAACAAACAATCCAAGGTGTCTCATTCCGTGCCGCTCTCTCATTTCCATGAGCGGATCGAAAATTACACTCATATGGAAATAGAGGGAGGAAGAAAAATATTCGGATGGGTAAGTAAAAGAGCCTCATCAAAACGAGAGATGGGTAGAAATTGAATTTGCACTTTGTGGCCAATGCAATATGAATATCAAAATGAAAGAGGCGGTCTCTTTTGCAGGCTCACAGTTTACCTTATTTAGCTCTATTTCTGGTACAATTCCATTTTTAAAGGGTAAATTAGATTGTCAACAGAGCTGGTTTGAGTGGAATAGTAATTCTAGGACTTGAGCTGCAGTCTCATAACTGAAGAGGAGGACTGGTGGCTTATGCACAAGGGAGCACAATAAAAAGTATACTATACACACACACCTCACTGTCCAACCAAGGTGAACAGAATCTATATGAAAACATACTTGATACTTATCCTGAGTGTACAAAATATTAGAAACACCTTCCTAATATTGAGTTGCACCCCCTGATGAACTCAGAAATGCCTCGGTTCGTCAGGGCATGGACTCTACAAGGTGTCGAAAGCATTCCACAGGGTGCTGGCCCATGTTGACTCCAATGCTTCCCACAGTTGAGTCCAGTTGGCAGGATGTTCTTTGGGTGGTGGACCATTCTTGATACACACGGGTAACTGTTGATCGTGAAAAACCCAGCAGCGTTGCATTTCTTGAAACACCAGTGTGCCTGGCACCTACTACCATATCCCGTTCAAAGGCACTTCAATATGTTGTCTTGCCCATTCACCCTCTGAATGGCACACATACACAATCCATGTCTCAATGGTCTCAAAGCTTAAAAATCCTTCTTTAACCTGTCTCCTCCCCTTCATCTACACTGATTGAAATTAATTTAACAAATTAAATAAAATTTTATTTGTCACATGCGCCGAATAGATCAGGTGTAGACCTTACAGTGAAATGCTTACATATGTCACATGCGTCGGAAGGATTGGACCAAGGCGCAGCGTGTAAAGTGCTCATCTTCTTTTATTAACGTGAACACCAAAATAAACAATACAACAAAACAGTTCCGTAAGGTGCACAGACGATATGGAAAACAACCACCCACAACCCACAGGAAAAAAACAGGCTGCCTAAGTATGGCTTCCAATCAGAGACAACGAAAGACACCTGCCTCTGATTGGAAACGATACTCGGCCACACGTAGAAAATGAACATAGAAAATGAAAACTAGAACAAATCCCCATGCAACAAACCAACCCCAAAACACACAAAAACAACACACCCTGCCACACCACAATGACAAATGACCCCTTTTACTGGTCAGGACGAGTCAACATACATGCCCTTAACTAACAATGCAGTTTTAAGAAATACTTTAAAAAATGAAGAGATATGAATAACAAATAATTAAAGAGCAACAGTAAATAACAATAGCGGGGCTGTATACAGGAGGTGCCGGTACAGAGTCAATGTGCTGGGACACCGGTGTCGAGGCAATTGAGGTAATAAACTCAACAACAAAAAGAAACGTCCCTTTTTCAGGACCCTGTCTTTCAAAGATAATTTGACCCCCCCCCCCCCCCCGAAGGTGCAGACCCCGACTGCACCTCAAAACCAAAAAAAAACACAAAAACAACCCCAAACCTAAAGTGAGGGAAGGGAGGGTGGCCACCGTCAATGACGGTTCCTGTGCTACACCCCCCCTTCGCCAATCCTCCCACGACGGAGGTGGCTCTGGCTCCGGGCGTAGCTCCCGTTCTGCGCTGCCGACCCCTGCTGGAGGCTCTGGGCTGTAGACCGTTGCTGAAGACTCTGGGCTGCAGACCACCGCTGAAGGCACTGGGCTGCAGACCACCGCTGGAGGCCCCGGACTGGGAGGCGTCGCTGGAGGCCCCGGACTGGGAGGCGTCGCTGGAGGCCCCGGGCTGAGGGGCGTCGCTGGAGGCCCCTGACTGAGGAGCGTTGCTGGAGGCCCCTGACTGAGGAGCGTCGCTGGAGGCTCCTGACTGAGGAGCGTCGCTGGAGGCTCCGGGCTGAGGGGCGTCGCTGGAGGCTCCGGGCTGAGGGGCGTCGCTGGAGGCTCCGGGCTGAGGGGCGTCGCTGGAGGCTCCGGGCTGAGGGGCGTCGCTGGAGGCTCCGGGCTGAGGGGCGTCGCTGGAGGCTCCGGGCTGAGAAGCGTCGCTGGAGGCTCCTGACTGGGGAGCGTCGCTGGAGGCTCCGGGCTGAGGAGTGTCGCTGGAGGCCTCCTGCGTGGAGCTGGGACCGGTCTCCCCGGGCTGGGGAGACTTACAGGAGACTGGGTGCGCAGAACAGGCACAGGGCACACTGGGCCGTGGAGGCGCACTGGAGGTCTGGAGCTCAGGGCTGGCACACCCCGTCCTGGCTTAATGGTCACTGTAGCCCAGCACGGGCGGAGCGCTGGCACAGGGCGAACTGGGCTTTGCTGGAGAATGAGGGCTGCCGTGCGTAGAGTAGGTGCAGGTGAGGCTGGGCTGAGGAGACGCACTGGAGAACAGATACGTTGTGCCGGCGCACTTCTCCCTGGCTGCCGGCCGACTCTCACACGGCAACGCTGAGGAGCCCGTACTGACCGCACCGGACTGTGCGTGCGTATGGGCAATACAGTGTGCATTTCCGCATAGTTCGGTGCTTTCCTCGTCACCCGCTCCCCACGGTAAGCACGGAGAGTTGGCTCAGGACTCCACCCTGACTCTGCCCAACTCCCCGTGTGCCCCCCCCCCCCCCCAAAGAAATGTTTGGGGCAGCCTCTCGCACTTCCCTCTAGGCTTATACAGCACCTGATAGTAACGCCGCTCTGCCTTCGCTGCCTCAAGGTCCTCCTTCGGCCAGCGATACTCCCCAGCCTGCCTCCAGGGTCCTTTCCAGTCTAACATTTCATCCCACGTCCACAACTCCAAGTACTTCTCCTGTTGCTCCCTTCCACGCTGCTTGGTCTTTCGGTGGTGGGTGGTTCTGTCACATGCGTCGGAAGGGTTGGACCAAGGCGCAGTGTGTAAAGTGCTCATCTTCTTTTATTAACGTGAACACTTAACCAAAATAAACAATACGGCAAAACAGTTCCGTAAGGTGCACAGACAATACGGAAAACAACCACCCACAACCCGCAGGAATAAACAGGCTGCCTAAGTATGGCTTCCAATCAGAGACAACGAAAGACACCTGCCTCTGATTGGAAACGATACTCGGCCACACATAGAAAATGAATATAGAAAATGAAAATTAGAACATATCCCCATGCAACAAACCAACCCCAAAACACACAAAAACAACACACCCTGCCACACCCTGACCATACTACAATGACAAATGACCCCTTTTACTGGTCAGGACGAGTCAACATACATGCCCTTAACTAACAATGCAGTTTTAAGAAATACTTTAAAAAATGAAGAGATAAGAATAACAAATAATTAAAGAGCAACAGTAAATAACAATAGCGGGGCTGTATACAGGAGGTGCCGGTACAGAGTCAATGTGCTGGGACACCGGTGTCGAGGCAATTGAGGTAATAAACTCAACAACAAAAAGAAATGTCCCTTATTCAGGACTCTGTCTTTCAAAGATAATTTGAAAAATCCAAATAACTTCACAGATCTTCATTCTAAAGGGTTTAAATATGCTTGTTCGATGAACCATAAACAATTAATGAACATGCACCTTGGGAACGGTCATTAAGACACTAACAGCTTACAGACGGTAGGCAAATAAGGTCACAGTTAAGAAAACTTAGGACACTAAAGAGGCCTTTCTACTGACTCTGAAAAAATCCAAAAGAAAGATGCGCAGGGTCCCTGCTCATCTGGGTGAATGTGCCTTAGGCATGCTGCAAGGAGGCATGAGGACTGCAGATGTGGCCAGGGCAATAAATTGCAATGCCCGTACTGTGAGACGCCTAAGACAGCGCTACAGGGAGACAGGATGGACAGCTGATAATCCTCGCAGTAGCAGACCACGTGTAACAACACCTGCACAGGATCGGTACATCCGAACATCACACCTGGGGGACAGGTACAGGATGGCAACAACAACCACCCGAGTTAAACCAGGACTGTACAATCCCTCCATCAGTGCTCAGACTGTCCGCAATAGGCTGAGAGAGACTGGACTGAGGGCTTGTAGGCCTGTTGTAAGGCAGGTCTTCACCAGACATCACCGGCAACAACGTCGTCTATGGGCACAAACCCACTGTCGCTGGACCAGACAGGACTGGCAAAAAGTGCTCTTCACTGACGAATTGCGGTTTTGTCTCACCAGGGGTGATGGTCGGATTCGCGTTTATCGTCGAAGGAATGAGCATTACACCGAGACCTGTACTCTGGAGCGGGATCGATTTGGACGTGGAGGGTCCGTCATGGTCTGGGCGGTGTGTCACAGTATCATCGGACTGAGCCTGTTGTCATTGAAGGCAATCTCAACGCTGTGCGTTACAGGGAAGACATCCTCCTCCCTGATGTGGTACCCTTCCTGCAGGCTCATCCTGACATGACCCTCCAGCATGACATTGCCACCAGCCATACTGCTCGTTCTGTGCATGATTTCCTGCAAGACAGGAATGTCAGTGTTCTGCCATGGCCAGTGAAGAGCCCGGATCTCAATCCCATTGAGAACGTCTGGGACCTGTTGGATCGGAGGGTGAGGGCTAGGGCCATTCCCCGCAGAAATGTCCTGGAACTTGCAGGTGCCTTGGTGGAAGAGGAAGAGTTGGGAAACATCTCATAGAAAGAACTGGCAAATCTGGTGCAGTGCATGAGGAGGAGATGCACTGCAGTACTTAATGCAGCTGATGGCCACACCAGATACAGACTGTTACTTTTGATTTTGTCCTCCCCTTTGTTCAGGGACACATTATTCAATTTCTGTTAGTCACATGTCTGTGGAGCATGTTCAGTTTATGTCTCAGTTGTTGAATCTTGTTATGTTCATACAAATATTTACACATGTTAAGTTTGCTGAAAATGAACGCAGTTGACAGTGAGAGGCTATTTCTTTTTTTGCTGAGTTTATGTACATGTAGGTAGGGGGGGCAATGCAATAGTGTGGGTAGCAATTTCATTAGCTGTTCAGGAGTCTTATGGCTTGGGGGTAGAAGCTGTTTAGAAGCCTCTTGGACCTAGACTTGGTGCTCCGGTACCGCTTGCCGTACAGTAGCAGAGAGAACAGTCTGTGACTAGGGTAGTCTTTGACAATTTTTAGGACCTTCCACTGACACCGGCTGGTATAGAGGTCCTGGATGGCAGAAAGCTTGGCCCTGGTGATGTACTGGGCCATACGCACTACTCTCTGTATTGCCTTGCGGTCGGAGGCCGAGCAGTTGCCATACCAGGCAGTGATGCAACCAGTCAGGATGCTCTCGATGGTGCAGCTGTAAAACCTTTTGAGGATCTGAGGACCCATGCCAAATCTTTTCAATCTCCTGAGGGGAAATAGATTTTGTCGTGCCCTCTTCACAACTGCCTTGGTGTGCTTGGACCATGTTAGTTTGTTGGTGATGTGGACGCCAAGGAACTTGAAGCTCACGGTCAGGTCTCTGACCTCCTCCCTTTTGGCTGTCTCGTCGTTGTCGGTGTTCAGGCCTGCCACTGTTGTGTCATGGGCAAACTTAACCTCTCTAGGCTAGGCGGGACGAATTCGTCCCACCTACGTAACAGCCACGGCTATCCTGTGGCGCGATTTTCAAAACCTTAAAAATCCTATTACTTCAATTTCTCAAACATATGACTATTTTACAGCCATTTAAAGATAAGACTCTCGTTAATCTAACCACACTGTCCGATTTCAAAAAGGCTTTACAACGAAAGCAAAACATTAGATTATGTCAGCAGAGTACCAAGCCAGAAATAATCAGACACCCATTTTTCAAGCCAGCATATAATGTCACCAAAACCCAGAAGACAGCTAAATGCAGCACTCACCTTTGATGATCTTCATCAGATGACAACCCTAGGACATTATGTTATACAATACATGCATGTTTTGTTCAATCAAGTTAATATTTATATCAAAAACCAGCTTTTTACATTAGCATGTGACGTTCAGAACTAGCATACCCCCCGCAAACTTCCGGGGAATTCGCTAACATTTTACTAAATTACTCACGATAAACGTTCACAAAAAGCATAACAATTATTTTAAGAATTATAGATACAGACCTCCTCTATGCACTCGATATGTCCGATTTTAAAATAGCTTTTTGGTGAAAGCACATTTTGCAATATTCTAAGTACATAGCCCAGGCATCATGGGCTCGCTATTTAGACACCCGGCAAGTTTAGCACTCACCATAATCATATTTACTATTATAAAAATTTCATTACCTTTTGTTGTCTTCGTCAGAATACACACCCAGGACAGCTACTTCAATAACAAATGTTGGTTTGGTCCAAAATAATCCATCGTTATATCCGAATAGCGGCGTTTTGTTCGTGCGTTCCAGACACTATCCGAAATAGTAAAGAAGTGTGACGCGCTTGGCGCAATTCGTGACAATAAAATTCTAAGTATTCCATTACCGTACTTCGAAGCATGTCAACCGCTGTTTAAAATAAATTTTTACGACATTTTTCTCGTAGAAAAGCGATAATATTCCGACAGGGAATCTCCTTTTCGGCAAACAGAGGAAAAAATCCCAAAGGCGGGGGCGGTCGGGGTCACGCGCATAAGCTAGTGTCTCTTGATGGGCCACTTGAGAAAGGCGATAATGTGTTTCAGCCTGGGGCTGGAATGACGACATTCTGTTTTTTCCCGGGCTCTGAGCGCCTATGGACGACGTGGGAAGTGTCACGTTAGAGCAGAGATCCTTAGTAAATGATAGAGATGGAAAAGAAGTTCAACAAATGGTCAGACAGGCCACTTCCTGTAAAGGAATCTCTCAGGTTTTGACCTGCCATTTGAGTTCTGTTATACTCACAGACACCATTCAAACAGTTTTAGAAAATTTAGGGTGTTTTCTATCCATATGTAATAAGTATATGCATATTCTAGTTACTGAGTAGGAGTGGTAACCAGATTAAATCGGGTATGTTTTTTATCCAGCCGTGTCAATGCTGCCCCCTAGCCCTAACAGGTTAATGATGTTGTTGGAGTCGTGCCTGGACGTGCAGTCATGAGTGAACAGGGAGTACAGGATGGGACTGAGCACTCACTCCTGAGGGGCCCCCATGTTGAGGATCAGCGTGGCGGATGTGTTGTTACCTACCCTTACCACCTGGGGGCGACACATCAGGAAGTCCAAGATCCAGTTGCAGAGGGAGGTGTTTAGTCCCAGGGTCCTTAGCTTAGTGGTGAGCTTTGAGGGCACTATGGTGGTGAACGCTGAGCTGTAGTCAATGAATAGTATTCTCACATATGTGTTCCTTTTATCCAGGTGTGAAAGGGCAGTGTGGAGTGCAATAGAGATTGCATCATCTGTGGATCTGTTGGGGCGGTATGCAAATTGGAGTGGGTCTAGGGTTTCTGGGAAAATGGTGTTGATGTGAGCCATGACCAGCCTTTCGAAGCACTTCATAGCTACATACGTGAGGGCTAAGGGTCGGTAGTCATTTAGGCAGGTTACCTTAGTGTTCTTGGGCAAAGGGACTATGGTGGTCTGCTTGAAACATTGGGAGAGGTTGAAAAGGTCAGTGAAGACACTTGCCATTTGGTCAGCGCATGCTCGGAGTATAAGTCCTGGTAATCCGTCTGGCCCTGCGGCCTTGTGACTGTTGACCTGTTTAAAGGTCTTACTCACATCGGCTGCAGAGAGCGTGATCACATAGTCGTCTTGAACAGCTGATGCTCTCATGCCTTTTTCAGCGTTACTTGCCTCGAAGCAAGCATAGAAGTTATTTAGCTCATCTGGTAGGCTCGTGTCACTGGGCAGCTCTTGGCTGTGCTTCCTTTTGTAGTCTGTAATGGTTTGCAAGCCCTGCCACATCCGACGAGTGTCGGAGCCGGTGTGGTACAAGTCGATCTTAGTCCTGTATTGACACATTACCTGTTTGATGGTTCATCGGAGGGCATAGTGGGATTTCTTATAAGCTTCCGGGTTAGAGTCCCGCTCCTTGAAAGCAGCAGCTCTACCCATTAGCTCAGTGCGAATGTTGCCTGTAATCCATGGCTTCTGGTTGGGCTATCTACGTATTGTCACCGTGGGGACGACGTCATTGATGCACTTATTGATGATGCCAGTGACTGATGTGGTGTACTCCTCAATGCCATCGAAAGAATCCTGGAACATTTTCCAGTCTGTGCTAGCAAAACAGTCCTGTAGATTAGCATCTGCTTCATCTGACCACTTTCTTATAGACCGAGGCACTGGTGTTTCCTGCTTAAATTTTGGCTTGTAAGCAGGAATCAATAGGATAGAATTATGGTAAGATTTGCCTTGTGGAGGGCGATGGAGAGCTTTGTATGCGTCTCTGTGTGTGGAGTAAAGGTGGTACAGCGTTTTTTCCCTCTGGTTGCACATTTAACATCATGATAGAAATTAGGTAAAAGTTATTTAAGTTTCCCTGCATTAAAGTCCCCGGCGACTAGGATGAACGTTTTCCTGTTTGCTTATTGCAGTATACAGTTCATTGAGTGTGGTTTTAGTGCCAACATCGGTCTGTGGTGGTATGTAGACAGCTACAAAAAATACAGATGAAAACTCTCTAGGTAGATAGGGTGCTCAACAGCTTATCATGATATACTATACCTCAGGCGAGCAAAACCTCGAGACTTCCTTAGATATCGTGCACCAGCTGTTGTTTACAAATATGCTTAGACGCCCCCCACGTGTCTTACCAGAGGCTGCTGTTCTGTCCTTTCGATAGAGTGTATAACCCGCCAGCTGTATGTTATTAATGACGTAGTTCAGCCACGACTCGGTGAAACAAAGGATATTACAGTTTTTAATGTCCCGTTGGTAGGATATACGTGACAAATGACATCAGTAAGGGATCATAGCTATCACTTGGATTCACCTGGACAGTCTATGTCATGGAATGAGCAGAACATCTTTAAATGCTGACGTTGTTTCACTGTTTCCTCCAGATATTGACTTTGCCACCCGTAAGATCGCCCGTCACCTGACCCAGACCAAGGTGATCGTCCAGAACGGAGACAAGTTTGAGACCAAAACTTTGAGCACCTTCAGGAACTACGAGGTCAACTTCACCGTTGGGGAGGAGTTTGAGGAGGTCACTAAGGGACTGGACAACAGGACAATCCAGGTAGGACCACAACCACTCTGACCATGGTCAGAGAGACACTTTGTCACTGCACTCCGTCTCTCTCAGATTAGAATAAAAGAGACAGTCAAACACTGCTGTGAGTTGTTGACCCTGGCTTTATGGAAACATACACACATATCTTCAACCTGGACTCAGGGGTAGACGTAACATAGCAAACGAAAATCCTGGACACTCAAAATAGTATGATATGTTACATTTGGTATGGTATTTATCAATTTATGGATATCCATCATCCATTTCCTATGATATGTTACAAATTACAATTCGTATGATATGTTATGAATGACATTTAGAACACAAAACCATTAGCTTGCCAGACGTTAAAGTTATATGCCCACTCAACCACCCTGACCAACTACCCTCCTTTAGTTTTTGCCTTTAATAACCTTCTGTCTGATGCAACAATACCAAACGTAACATATACTTATTTGAGTGTTCCAAATGTTTGTTTATTATGCTACGTCTACTCTATGCTACCGACCTGATATCTTAGCTGTGGGGTACTTGGGCAAATGTGTGTCTACGGTAAGCTGACTGTTGTTTGTTTGTTTGTTTGTTTGTTTGTTTGTTTGTCTGTGTGTGTGTGTGTGTGTGTGTGTGTGTGTGTGTGTGTGTGTGTGTGTGTGTGTGTGTGTGTGTGTGTGTGTGTGTGTGTGTGTGTGTGTGTGTGTGTGTGTGAGAGAGAGTGTGTTCTTCAGACACTGGTTACCTGGGATGGAGACAAGTTGGTGGCTGTGCAGAAGGGAGAGAAGGCCAACCGTGGCTGGATGCAATGGATAGAAGGAGACCTGCTACACCTGGTGACTGAGAGAAAGATGGAGGGAGGGGGATTAGAAAGAGAAAAGAGAGAGAGAGAAATGTCCTAGACTTCAACTTCAACATACAGAACATTACAGATTCTTCATACCTAAGACAACAGAAGCTCCATACCTCTCAAACTCAACTCTGGAACTCGAAGCCAGTTCCACGGCATTTTTTCATTGTTCCCCTCTAATTAGGGACTGAATTAGACCTGGGGCACCAGGTGTGTGCAATTAATTTTCAGGTAGAACAGAAAACCAGCAGGTTCTGGACATCGTAGTGTAAGAGTTCAGTACCCCTGACATATAGACTGCATCTGAAATGGCACCCTATTCCCTATATCAGGGGTGTCAAAGTCATTCCACGGAGGGCCAAGTGTCTGTGGGTTTTTGTTTTTTAATTCATATTAACTGCACACACCTGGTGTCCCAGGTCTAAATCAGTCTCTGATTAGAGGGGAACACTGAAAAAATGCAGTGGAACTGGCTTCGAGGTCCAGAGTTGAGTTTGAGGGGTGTATGTTATTTGATTGTCTCATTGTCTTTCTGGTCGTCTCTTTTTCTTTCAGGAGATCCACGTTGAAGACAAAGTCTGCAAACAAGTATTCAAGAAGAAGCCCTGAAACATCTGACATAACCTTTTTTATTGTAAAATGACCTTCATGTGTTTCTGCCTGCATAATTATGTAATGTACTTATGATGTGATTGTACATACATTTAATAAATACTTAATTCATCCCAAGCAGATGGGAGGCATTGACTTTGGTCAATACATGAAAATAATATTTATATGGGTGTATATTGACCAGAGGAAACAGTACTTGCAAATAAAAACAAACAATATAAACTTTTAAAAACATAACATACTGTACCTTCTCAAATTAGCGTGTCATTGTGAAAGAACAGAACTATGTGTAAATGTGCAAATCAATCCAAAATATTGTACATTGTACAGTAGATGACCAGAAGAAGACATATGAATAGCATACAGTATATGATGTTAATCAGTTGGGTTGTGAAGGCCTGCGACCTTATCTATTACTTCACAGGGACAGATCTAAGTGATTATCAATGACAGAACACCAGGTCTACAAAACCTTTCAACATGCAACTGTAAAGACTGTGGGTAACTGGTGAAAGGAGTCAGGCTCAGGAGAGCTGAGATGCGTGGACAAGGTATTTAATTCAAGAAAACACCAGTATAAACACAATACTATGGTGCTGGAAAAATACCGGTACCACGAAATAAACGGGCGTAATAACAAAACCCGGTAACAATATACCAGCCGTCAGAATACAGCCTTACAATAAAACAAACACGCACACAACATGGGGGAAACCAGAGGGTTAAATAATGAACATGTAATGGGGGAATTGAAACCAGGTGTGTAAAAAACAAAGACAAAACAAATGGAAAATGACAAGTGGATCGGTGATGGCTAGAAGGCCGGTGACGTCGACCGCCGAACGCCGCTCGAACAAGGAGAGGGACCGAAGCGGCGGGTGAAATCCTCGAAGTGGTCCAACACCGCTTCTTCTTCCCCCCATATGGCGTTGGCCCACTCCAAGGCTTTCCCTGAGAGGCAGGAGACGAGGGCGGCGACGATCTCTCGGCCCGAAGGAGCCGGGTGGACAGTTGCCAGGTAGAGCTCTAGCTGGAGCAAGAACCCCTGACAACCCGCCGCCGTTCCATCATACTCCTTCGGGAGGGCCGTATCCCACTGGGCCCGGGTGAAAGAGGGGTGAGTGATGGTGAGACTGGTGGTGCTGATGGAGCTGGTGGAGATGGTGGAGGGACTCCTGTTCTCTCCCAGTGCTCCATGGTTTGTAGCACGCGATCCATGGCGCTGCCGAGGTGCAGCAGCATGGCAGCGTGCTGCTGAACTTGCTCCTCAACCCCTACTGCTGGGGCACCTGCTCCTGCTGACTCCATTCCTTTGGGGTGTGTGTTTCTAGTAGATAGCCCGGCCATCACGGCTAGCTAATTTGACACCCAGCAAGTTTGGCCCTCACCAAACTCAGATTTACTATTAGAAAAATTGGATTACCTTTGCTGTTCTTCATCAGAATGCACTCCCAGGACTTCTACTTCAACAACAAATGTTGTTTTGGTTTGAAATAATCCATAGTTATATGCAAATAGCTCCGTTTTGTTCGTGCGTTCAAGTCACTATCCGAAGGGTGACGCGCCGGCGCGTTTCGTGACCAAAAAATTCAAAATATTCCATTACTGTACTTCGAAGCATGTCAAACGCTGTTTAAAATAAATTTTACGCGATTTTTCTCGTAAAATAGCGATAATATTCCAACAGCGCGACGTTGTATTCGTTCAAACACTGAAAGAAAAAAATGGAGTCGTCTCGTGCACGCGCGCGCGAGTGTCATTGTTCCCAGAAGGACCACTCACCAAAACCCCTGCTGTTTTTCGCCCAGAGACTGCAGACACTCCATTACACTTTCTGGCACCTTCTGAGAGCCAATGGAAGCCTTAGAAAATGTCACGTTACAGCACAGATGCTGTATTTTCGATAGAGATGCCACAGAAGGAGAACAAATTGTCAGACAGGGCACTTCCTGTATGGAATATTCTCAGGTTTTGGCCTGCCTTATGAGTTCTGTTATATTCACAGACACCATTCAAACAGTTTGATGTAGATTTTTCTTCTTCAAACTCACTTTGCATTATGTTAATTGATAAATATAATCTAATAACATGTCTATTTTTGAAAGCATTCTTACTTTACAGCATTTTTTCACACCTGCCTTAACTTATGCACAGTACTGTATTTGGAGACATACACTACCGTTCAAAGCCAGTTTGCTCTGTTCTATGAAGGGAGTAGTACACAGCGCTGTACGAGATCTTCAGTTTCTTGGCAATTTCTCGCATGGAATAGCCTTTATTTCTCTGAACAAGAATAGACGGACGAGTTTCAGAAGAAAGTGCTTTGTTTCTGGACATTTTGAGCCTGTAATCGAACCCACAAATGCTGACGCTCCAGATACTCAACTAGTCTAAAGAAGGACAGTTTTATTGCTTCTTTAATCAGAACAACAGTTTTCAGCTGTGCTAACATAATTGTAAAAGGGTTTTCTAATGATCAATTAGCCTTTTAAAATTGTAAACTTGGATTAGCTAACACATTGTGCCATTGGAACACAGGAGTGATGGTTGCTGATAATGGGCCTCTGTACGCCTATGTAACCGGTGTGAAATGGCTAGCTAGTTAGCGGGGTGCGCACTAATAGCGTTTCAATTGGTGACATCACTCACTCCGAGAACTTGAAGTAGTTGTTTACCTTGCTCTGCAAGGCTTTTGTGGAACAATGGGTGACGATGTTTCGAGGGTGACTGTTGTCAACATGTGCAGAGGTTCCCTGGTTGCTGAGGAGATCATAGGGGGATGAGTGTAACCGGTGTGAAATGGCGAGCTAGTTAGCGGTGTGCACGCTAATAGCGTTTCAATTGGTGATGTCACTTGCTCTAAGACCTTGAAGTAGTAGTTTCTCTTGCTGTGCTAGGGCCATGGCTTTTGTGGAGTGATAGGTAACGGTGAGTCGAGGGTGACTGATGTGTGCAGAGGGTCCCTGGTTCGAGCCCAGGTAGGGGCGAGAAGAAGTACGAAAGCTACACTGTTACACCTATGTAGATATTCCATAAAAAATCTGCCGTTTTCAGCTAGAGTAGTAATTTACAACATTAACAATGTCAACACTGTATTTCGGATCAGTTTGATGTTATTTTAATGGACAAAAATGTCTTTAATTTAAAAAACATGGACATTTCTAAGTGACCCCAAACTTTTGAACGCTTGTGTATACTATAAGATGAAATGAGAATAACTGTAGTGAAGGATATATGTTTAACTAATCAAAAGCGTAGTGAATATGACTTCTATTCTGTTTGTGATTGTCTTTCCAACATGGCATAACTGTTCTCTCTCTCTCTCTCTGTTTCCCCCTCCCTTTATCTCCTCTCTCGCTGGCATGGTGCCCTCCAGTCGGAGTAGAAGTGGAAGCAGTTGGCAGAGCTGGCCACCACTAAGTGCCAGTTTGTCCTGGCCCAGGAGTGTCTGCACCATGCCCAGGACCATGGGGGGGCTGCTGCTGCTGGCCACAGCCTCGGGTAACGCCAGCATGGTGGGTAAGCTGACAGAGGGGGCAGAGAGAGATGGCAAGACCAATGTGGCTTTCCTCACCTATTTCCTCCAGGGAAAGTAAGTGTGTTTAGGGAGAGAAGGGTGTGGGTGGGTGGATGTTACAGAGGGAGGTGAGGAGGAGTGAGCAGAGTGTTTAGGTTTAACTTTTATATGTACATCATCTGTCAATAAATTGTTTTTATCGTTTAATCATTGATAATTCATTATTGGATCTAGGTGCCCTTTATATGTTCACGATCTGTATGTATACATTTTCTTTGGTTTCATCATTAATAATTGGACTTCCGAGTGGCGCAGCGGTCTAAGGCACTGCATCTCAGTGCTGGAGGCCTTACTACAGACCCTGGTTTGATTTCAGGCTGTATCACAACTGGCTGTGATTGGGAGTCCAATAGGGCGGCACTCAATTGGCCCAGCATCGATCGGGTTTAGACGGGGTAGGCCGTAATTGTTAAAAACAATTTGTTCTTAACTGACTTGCCTAGTTAAATAAAGGTTAAATATATCTATCTATCTATCTGTTCTGTTTATTCCTTCTAGACTGGACAAATGTCTGGAGCTCCTCATTAAAACCAACCGGCTGCCAGAGGCTGCATTCCTGGCCAGAACATACCTGCCCAGCCATGTGTCTAGGTACAGCACTGGCAGGTTGACGTTTATAATCATGAGTCTTGCCCTGGAGGCAGAACTGAGCAATTGCAGCTAGCCCATCTAGTGGAAAAGTCCAAATTGGCACTGTGCGTGTCTGCGTGTCCTGACCTCTCTCTGTGTCTCCAGAGGGGTGAAGCTGTGGAAGGAGAGCCTGGGGAAGGTGAACCAGAAGGCAGCTGATGCGTTGGCCGACCCTACAGACTACAGCAACCTGTTCTCCGGCTTACAGGAGGCCTTCCTGGCCGAAGACTACCTGAAAGAGACCCACGTCAGGCTGAGGCCCGCCGCAGAGTACCCTCTCATCACCGTGAGTAGATACACACACACACATCTTGGGCACATTGTGCCAAAACGTTTGCAAATGTTTTTCGGTCATTTTTTTTCTGTTTCATACAAATTTAACATGACCCTGATTGAACATGTTCTTTCCATCGTTCACTGAACAAAAATATAAACACAACATGTACATTGTTGGTCCCATGTTTCATGAGCTGAAATAAAAGATCCCAGAAATGTTCCATACACACAAAAGGCTTATTTCCCTCAAATGTTGTGCACAAATTTGTTAACATCCCTGTTAGTGAGCATTTCTCCTTTGCCAAGATAATCCACCCACCTGACAGGTGTGGCATATCAAGAAGCTGATTAAACAGCATGATCATTACACAGGTGCACCTTGTGCTGGGGATAATAAAAGGCCACTTTAAAATGTACAGTTTTGTCACACATTTAACATTTTAGTCATTTAGCAGACGCTCTTATCCAGAGCGACTTACAAATTGGTGTATTCACCTTATGATATCCAGTGGAACAACCACTTTACAGTAGTGCATCTAAACCTTTTGGGCGGGGGGGGGGGGGGGTAGAAGGATTACTTTATCCTATCCTAGGTATTCCTTAAAGAGGTGGGGTTTCAGGTGTCTCTGGAAGGTGGTGATTAACTCCGCTGTCCTGGCGTCGTGAGGGAGCTTGTTCCACCATAGGGGTGCCAGAGCAACATCACAATACCACAGATGTCTCTGGTTTTGAGGGAGGGTACAATTGGCATGCTGACTGTAGGAATGTCCACCAGAGCAGTTGCTAGATAATTGAATGTTCATTTATCTACCATAAGCTACTTCCAACGTCATTATAGGGGATTTGGTAGTATGTCCAACCGGCCTCACAACCGCAGACCACGTGTATGGCGTCGTGTGGGCAAGCGTTTTGCTGATGTCAACGTTGTGAAGAGTGCCCCATGGTGGGGTTGTGGTATGGGCAGGCATAAGCTACGGACAATGAACAAAGTTGCATTTTATCGATGGCAATTTGAATGCACACATATCAAGATCCTGAGGCCCATTGTCGTGCCGGTCATCCGCCGCCATCACCTCATGTTTCAGCAATGATAATGCACGGCCCCATGTCGTAAGGATCTGCACACAATTCCTGGAAGCTGAAAATGTCCCAGTTCTTGCATGGCTTGCATACTCACCAGACGTGTCACCCATTGAGCATGTTTGGGATGCTCTGGATCGACTTGTACGACAGCGTTTTCCAGTTCCTGACAATATCCAGTAACTTCGCACAGCCATTGAAGAGGAGTGGGACAACATTCCACAGGTCACAATTAACAGCCTGATCAACTCTATGCGAAGGAAATGTGTCGCACTGCAAGGTGGTCACACCAGATACGGACTGGTTTTCTGATCCATTCCCCAATGTTTTTTTAAGGTATCTGTGACCGACTGTATTCGCAGTCATGTGAAATCCATAGATTAGGGCCTAATGAATTTATTTCAGTTGACTGATTTCCTTTATATGAACTGGAACTCAGTAAAATCTTTGAATTGTTGCGTGTATATTTTTGTTCAGTATAGTTATGTTACTATTTGTCAGGGCAATACTTTACAGTTACCATAACTCTTTTATACCTCTGCCATTGTTTTCTAGTCAAATAATATTATAATAATGCTTATTATAATAGCATAAGCCTTGTTCCCTGTACTTGTAATAGTACTATTGTAATACTGTGCTGTTCTGTCTCTCCACTCGCTGCTCTGTCTCTCCACTCGCTGCTCTGTCTCTCCACTCGCTGCTCTGTCTCTCCACTCGCTGCTCTGTCTCTCCACTCGCTGCTCTGTCTCTCCACTCGCTGTTCTGTCTCCACTCGCTGTTCTCTCTCTCCACTCGCTGTTCTCTCTCTCCACTCGCTGTTCTGTCTCTCCACTCGCTGTTCTCTCTCTCTCCACTCTGCAGCCCAATGAGGATAGGAATATCCTGGAGGAATCTGCAGGCTATGTGCCAAAAGGAGTGTCAGCTGAACCAGAGGTAAAGTCTGAAATCTCACACCTACTGTAATACTGGACATGACCATAGCTGTTGTGTTTAGTACTACTTACATAACCCCTAGTTTAGACACAACCATTCATTGTGATTTGTCAACTTGTCATTCTCAATTAAAATATGCTATTATCACTGTTCTATGTGCAGGAGGTTGCTGGCATGGATGAAACCCCGGTAATGGCAGCAGTGGTAGAAACACCGGTAATGGCAGCAGTGGTAGAAACCCCTGCAATGGCAGCAGTGGTAGAAACCCCGGTAATGGCAGCAGTGGTAGAAACCCCGGTAATGGCAGCAGTGGTAGAAACCCCTGTAATGGCAGAAGTGGTAGAAACCCCGGTAATGGCAGAAGTGGTAGAAACCCCTGTAATGGCAGCAGTGGTAGAAACCCCTGTAATGGCAGCAGTGGTAGAAACCCCGGTAATGGCAGAAGTGGTAGAAACCCCGGTAATGGCAGAAGTGGTAGAAACCCCTGTAATGGCAGCAGTGGTAGAAACCCCTGTAATGGCAGCAGTAGTAGAAACCCCGGTAATGGCAGAAGTGGTAGAAACCCCTGTAATGGCAGAAGTGGTAGAAACCCTGGTAATGGCAGCAGTGGTAGAAACCCCTGTAATGGCAGCAGTAGTAGAAACCCCTGTAATGGCAGCAGTAGTAGAAACCCCTGTAATGGCAGCAGTGATGGAGGCTGCTGCTCCAGTAGTGGAAGAGTCCATTGTCATGGAAGAGATAGAGCCTGTTGCGGCTGCAGTGGAGGAGTTTATTCCAGCAGTAGAGGAATCTATCCCAGTGACATTAGTGGAATCAACTATGACTGCAGTGGAAGAATCCATTGAGATGGCAGAGGAGAAACCCATTATTGTTGAAGTGGAAGCTCCCAAGCCAGAGGAGGTAACAGCAGTGGAAGATACCATCACGAAGATAGAGGTTCCTGTCACCATAGAAAATTACTTATTGGGAGATGTCATCACAGAAACACCCCTCTTGGCGCAAGAGGTAGCACAGTCCACCCCAGAGGAAGAAGTCATAACAACACCAGAGGAGGCTGTTGAGGAAGAACCTGCAGCAATAAAGCACAGAGCAAAAGATGAAGCACCTGTTACCGAGTCAGTCACAGAACCCATTTTAACAGAAGCACCAGTTGCCGAGGCAGCGCCAGTGCCTATAGCAACAGAACCAGAACCTGTTACCATAGAAGCAGTGGTGGAAGTAAAAGCACCCATTGCCGCAGTAGTACTAGAAGCCATAGCAACGGAACCCACGGTTACAGAGGAAGTAACAGAACCCATAGCAACTGAACAAGCACCTGTTACCATTGAAGTGGCAGCAGAAGCACCCAATGCTGAGGCAGTAGCAGAACCCATAGCACCAGCTGAAGAAGCCCCAGTCATTGTAGAAGAGAATTAACCTGGCCCAGCCATAGACCCAACCCCAGTCCTAGCCCCAGCCTTAAACCCTACCCCTGTCCTACCCCCAGTCATAGACCTTACCTCTGTCTTACATCCAGTCATAGACCTTACCCCTCTCTTATCCCCAGTCATAGACCTAGCCCCAGCACCACTCATAGACCTAGCCCAAGCCATAGATCCAGCTCCAACCCCAACCGTAGAGGACCAGGCTGCAGCAGCCCCAGCAGTAGAACCCCTACCAGCCCCTACCAAGGTGCTTCCACCAGAGCCAGCCCCTCTAGCTGCCCTTTTAGAAGGTAAAGGAGTGGAGGAGCCATCCCCTCTAGCTGCCCTTTTAGAGGGTAAAGGAGTGGAGGAGCCATCCCCTCTAGCTGCCCTCTTAGAAGGTAAAGGAGTGGAGGAGCCATCCCTGCAGCAGTAGCAGCAGCATCATAGACCTGCTGGACCTGAATGATAAATGGAATAAAGAGGTAAACCTGGCCAGAGTCGATACATCCTGCCAAGACTTACACAGTATTTAGAATGCTAATCCATATTGGAAATCACCTTTTGATGTTTGATATAGAATAATGATGTATGAATGTAAAGGGACAACAGTGTACCAGCAAGGTACTTCACCCTCGCTCACACCTAGTCTTCCACTGACTCATCACTCATATACATTACTTTTCCCTCCAGGGCCTTGACGATCTGGACATCTTTGATCTGGACGTCGACACCACAGACGTTGACCTGGACGACGAGTTCTTAGACTGAAAGTCTTGGTGGAGGAATGTCCTTAAAGTGACCAAAGAACACGTAGTGTTGTTCATACTCCTAGTGAAAGGGAGTGTTTGGGGGGGGTGGGGGGGTTGTTACCTTTACAGTGAAAGTCAGGTGGAGGAGTTTATCTTTGTCTTTTAAACTGTGAAACAATGCGAGGGGTTTGTAGAATGCTTTGGGTGAGAATGGGATGGGCAGGGTCCCACTCGTTAGGAACAAACGCAGGAAATGTTTGGCAACGGGAAAGAAAAATAAGATTTATTTTTTAACAGGTACAAATTTACTGTGTCAAATCTATTTCTGGTAAAACAAATGCTGAATGTGAGCCCGGGGTGTATTCATTAGTCAGATTTCATTGCATAACATTTGGTCTGTTGCTAAATGTTTTTGCATTGGAAACTGTTTACTCCAAATGGAAAACGAGTTTCTATTGGACAAATTCAGGTAGGTCCCTCCCCGTTTTGTTTGTTTCCTAGAGTAAACTCTTTCCATTGCAAAACATTTAGCAACAGAATCCAACTAATAAATACACCCCGGTTTTGAAATCCTTTGTGCAGTACTTAGTACCTCATCATCCACTCTCGCATTGACCCACAGTATAGAATGAAACGTAGTGTGAACCAGAGGTGTCACTGGTTTGAAATGTTTACCTTATCCAATCACATAGGAAGATGGGAATAGATTTGTTCTCTACACTACGTCTTAACCCTAGCTAACCAGGCTTCAGTCTATCTTTTATTAGTTAGGTCCTCTCCACAGGTGTTGAGCTTGTGTTGAGTATACCTCTACTTGTCTTGGCAAGCATGCTGCTCTGCCATGGTCTAGTGCCTTAGGTTCCCTATAAAAACAGCAGAGACCTACTTCATTGTTATAGATGTGAATCCAAAGTGCCTTCTGTGTGACTGGTCTAGAAAAGGGAATGAAATGTTATCAACTCAATAAAGATGACAAGTGTTTGTCTGAATCAGGCCTAAGAATTCAGATTCAATAAATGAGACTGTAAATAAAGACATTTTTATTTTGTAAGTACATACATCATGATAATTAAACAGCTTACTCAGTTCCAATGTTGAGATACAGTATGATTAAGGTTATGGACAAATGACAAGGTTGAAATGCAGAAGTGACAATCTGCACTGCATCGTGTGCCCTTCCACCAAATGATAGAAGCTTGGAGCACCCCAGTTATGTGCACATTATGATGCCATTTATTGCCAATGGACACTTGGCTTGCAAGTGGTTCATATGAGCTCCATAGTTCAAGGACTAAGTTATTCTCTTTACTCACCGAAATTGCCCAGTTGATGAAAGTTTTGATCATGGATAGGCAGGCCATTGGGGATAATGTCACAGCTCTGTTGGTGTGAGGTGTATGGGACGGTTAGACTGAGCTCTGCTGTAACGTGACGCAGCTGTCCTGTGGTTAGGTGTGGTGATGCATGACGGTCAGACTGAGCTCTGCTGTAACGTGACACAGCTGTCCTGTGGTTAGGTGTGGTGATGCATGACGGTCAGACTGAGCTCTCTGCGGAGGTCTGTTCGTAGGCCTGCAGGGCCAGCTCTACGTATCCTGCCCTCTGGGACTCCCGCTTAGCGTAGATCTGGTGGGGAACAGACACAGAGGTTAAACAAAGAGTTTACTGGGTATCATGGCTACCAATACGGTGACTGGTGCATCAACCAGGTCCTGAGATGCACTAGTGTCTACTGATTGGGCCCACCTTGAGCAGGTCCAGTCCTGAAGCCTGTTGGCTGGAGGCCTCCTGGGCTGTCTCACTGTGTGGATGGACCTTGTTGAACAGACCCACCAGACTCACTGCATCCTGCAACCTAGAACAAAGAGAACAATACTGCCACTGTTAGAGTGGCTACTCTGGGATAACAATGACAGCTATGGTGTTAAATCATTACTTGTCACAATTAGGGCTGAGGTGGTCACAAAATTTCATCAGTCGGTCTCATGGTAATTGACCATTAATTAACAAACACATTTAGCATCTCCTGGCTTCCACACATAGCCTACAAGCCATTTTAAATAGTCGAATAAATCCTTGTAATATAGCATACACCTTCACAATAAATACATTATTTATTTTAGACAGGTCTAAAGAAGGATGATATGAAGAAAATGTAGTCTATTTCAGGAGAACAGAATAGCATACTCTGATTCGTCCTAATGTTAGGTCCTGATGTGGCTATGCCAAATGGCTGTGGGCTACACTAGTTCATTTAGCAGACAGGATTTGCTTATATACAATTGAACAAAGCCGAATAAAATATAAATATTTTCTCCAAAACGAAGGAATGTGCACATGCGGCTATTCTGTGTTGAGCGGTTAACAAAAATAGGTACTCCTATATGCTTAATTTAGAGTTATTAATGTAACTTTAGTTCTACAAACGTTGGGCAATACGTTTTGATTTTTAATACATTTTAAGGCTGCATGATGAGACTAATGATGATTTGAAAAAAAGTTGCTTGAAAGGCATGAGCTCTGCTTTGTTTTTTTTGTTGCAGGCTGCACTCCAATGACCCTCATTCACAATTTGACAAGCACTTGATAATGCCTCGAATTTCACAACTTCAACCCCTTTGTGGCCGTAACACACCCTAAAAAAATCCATGCCTATTGCGGCCCAGAATGCTGCATTGTGCCCTACTCTGAGTGTGCTGCGCAATCCGAAGCGCATCTCACTCACATGGCTGTCCATCATGTGATCAGGTCTTTCTCACAGGCCACAAGTAAAGACAGACACATCGGAGACGCAACTGTGCGTCCTTATCCAATACCAAGGTGCATATTGAAGATATTGGAAGAACTGGACACATTTACTTTGTCTGCCAACAAGATGAGTAGGCCTAACAGGCTGACTACACAGCTCGCGTCGCGTGCGCAAGCGTTGCAAAATAAATTTAGAAATCTATATTATTCAATTATTGCACCCACACTGCTCACGCGTGCGTGCCAAGGGCTAAAATAGAAGTCAGTTCTATTTGTGACACAGATTGTGCTGCAAGTCCTGCCTCTCCCATCTCCTCATTGGTTTATAGAAGCAGGTACCCACGTGCCATCTCCTCATTGCTTATACCCACGTGGGTGACTGAAAGACGAACGAGGTCAGTGGGGGTAATGCACCTAATTTATGAAAGTTTCCAATCGCAATATAAAATCAAGAGAAGAAAAAGCCTGGAAGGAGGAGAGATGACTAGAAACGATTCGGTTGATCGTTTTGTGTGTGCATTAATTGGCGGAGTAGAGGACCAAGTGCATTTCAGGTAAAATAACTCAATGTTTATATCCCAGGACAAATTAGCTAGCAACAGCAAGCTAGCTAAATAGGACAAATTAGCTAGCAAGTGCAAGCTAACTAGCTAAATTGTCATAAATGTTTAATGCTTTTCAACCTGTTCCCCAAAAAATGTAATTGGTTCAGATTTTGTTTTGATATTTTAACCTGCGTGTCTGATCGCGTTTGGTGTAGGGGGACAAAATACATTTATGCACGATGGCGCACGCGCGCAGCCGGTTTGGGTTCCGTGTTAGGCTATTTCTTCACATTATAAGCGCAGCAATGCGCACATGGTAGTAGGCTATAAGCGCGAATGTTCCATTTGCGGAAAACACCATTATCAAAAGTTACAGAAAATGCAATTATGCATGTAATACTTTTAATTAAAAAAAGTTGCATTTTTATGTTGAAAATGATCTTCCCCAAACTTGAAAGTCACGCGCTGCTTATAAATGCCAATTACAGGCTGACGTTGCAAAATAAAATGTAGACATACATGTTATTCAATTATTGCACCCACACTGCCAACGAGCGTCTGCGTTGCCAAGGGCTAAAATAGAAGCTAACTAGCTAAATTGTCATAAATGTTTAATGCTTTTCAACCTGTCCCCAAATGAATATAATTGGTTCAGAGTTTGTTTTGATATTTTAACCTGCGTGTCGTGATCACGTTTGGTGTGGGGGGACAAAATGCATTTATGCACGACGGCGCACACGTGCAACCGGTTTGGGTTCCATGTTAGGCTCTACATCCCCTTGTAAAGCAGATTAAGTTATTTGGCCACTTTAGTTGTGATACAAACCTTATTAAAACATATAGGCCTATGGGCTAGGCTACATGAGGTGTGCGACTATGATTCTAACAAGTCGCAAAAAAAAGGCATTGTATCTTATGCTGGGCATCATTCACAAGTGATAATATATAATTCAGTGATAGGATAATAGTCACCCATCAGACTATTCTTGATTTAATCTTGTCTTTACATATAGTAAATAATATATATAGACTAAATAATATATGTGTGTGTGTGTGTGACATCCCCGTGGTTTATTTTCATGCCAGCCAGGTAGGCTATATTCCTGTTGTAAATATAAGCAATGTGCTTAATATTAGGAAAGTTGAGAAATAAATATAGTAGGCCTAGCCTATTGAAAGCTGATGAGATCCTCTTTTTATTAGCGGCCATCACTCTGGTTCTCACACACAATTGCACAGCTGGGTTGGCGCCCCCCCCCTTGGGTTGTGCCATGGCGGAGATCGTTGTGGGCTATACTCGGCCTTGTCTTAGGACGGTAAGTTGGTGGTTGTAGACATCCCTCTAGTGGTGTGGGGGCTGTGCTTTGGCAAAGTGGGTGGGGTTATATCCTGCCTGTTTGGCCCTGTCCGGGGGTATCATCAGATGGGGCCACAGTGTCTTCTGATTCCTCCTGTCTCAGCCTCCAGTATTTATGCTGCAGTAGTTTATGTGTCGGGGGGCTAGGGTCAGTCTGTTACATCTGGAGTATTTCTCTTGTCTTATCCGGTGTCCTGTGTGAATTTAAATATGCTCTCTCTAATTCTCTCTTTCTGTCTTTCTCTCGGAGGACCTGAGCCCTAGGACCATGCCTCAGGACTACCTGGTATGATGACTCCTTGCTGTCCCCAGTCCACCTGGCCGTGCTGCTGCTCCAGTTTCAACTGTTCTGCCTGCGGCTATGGAACCCTGACCTGTTCACCGGACGTGCTTGTTGCACCCTCGACAACTACTATGATTATTATTATTTGACCATGCTGGTCATTTATGAACATTTTAACATCTTGACCATGTTCTTTTATAATATCCACCCTGCACAGCCAGAAGAGGTCTGGCCACCCCTCATAGCCTGGTTCCTCTCTAGGTTTCTTCCTAGGTTTTTGGCCTTTCTAGGGAGTTTTTCCTAGCCACCGTGCTTCTTTCACATGCTTTGCTTGCTGTTTGGGGTTTTAGGCTGGGTTTCTGTACAGCACTTTGAGATATCAGCTGATGTACGAAGGGCTATATAAAAATAAATTTGATTTGATTGATAGAAATGGTGTGCAACATTAGCTCATGGGCTCTCATGAAGTGTTTCATTACATTTTTGAATACATTTGCATTGATGTCAGTGTGATTAGAGGGACAATAGAGTAGAGGTCGACCGATTAATCGGAATAGCCGATTAATTTGGGCCGATTTCAAGTTTTCATAACAATCGGACATCGGTATTTTTGGGCGCCGATTTGGCCGAATATTTTAAAAAAAAATGTACACCTTTATTTAACTAGGCAAGTCAGTTAAGAACACATTCTTATTTTCAATGACGGCCTAGGAACGGTGGGTTAACTGCCTTGTTCAGGGGCAGAAACGATAGATTTTTACCTTGTCAGCTCGGGGATTCAATCTTGCAACCTTACGGTTAACTAGTCCAAAGCTCTAACCACCTGCTTTACATTGCACTCCACGAGGACCCTGCCTGTTACGTGAATGCAGTAAGAAGCCAAAGTAAGTTGCTAGCTAGCATTAAACATATAAAAAACAATCAATCATAATCACCAGTTAACTACACATGGTTGATGATATTACTAGTTTATCTAGCGTGTCCTGCGTTGCATATAATCGATGCGGTGTGCATTTGCAAAAAAGGACTGTCGTTGCTCCAACGTGTACCGAACCATAAACATCAATGCCTTTCTTAAAATCAAAATTGTGTCACTTCTCTTGCAACAGAGTCAAGGGTATATGCAACAGTTTGGGCCGCCTGGCTCGTTGCGAACTAATTTGCCAGAATTTTACGTAATTATGACATAACATTGAAGGTTGTGCAATGTAACAAGAATATTTCGACTTAGGGACGCCACCCATTAGATAAAATACGGAACGGTTCCGTATTTCACTGAAAGAATAAACGTTTTGTTGTCGAGATGATAGTTTCCAGATTCGACCATATTAATGACCTAAGGCTCGTATTTCTGTGTGTTATGTTATAATTAAGTCTATGATTTGTTAGAGCAGTCTGACTGAGCGATGGTAGGCACCAGCACGCTCGTAAGCATTCATTCAAACAGCACTTTCGTGCGTTTTGCCAGCAGCTCTTCGCAAAACTTCAAGCATTGCGCTGTTTATGACTTCAAGCCTATCAACTCCCGAGATTAGGCTGGTGTAACCGATGTGAAATGGCTAGCTAGTTAGCGGGGTGTGCGCTAATAGCGTTTCAAACGTCACTTGCTTCCAGACTTGGAGTAGTTGTTCCCCTTGCTCTGCATGGGTAACGCTGCTTCGAGGGTGGCTGTTGTCGATGTGTTCCTGGTTCGAGCCCAGGTAGGAGCGAGGAGAGGGACGGAAGCTATACTGTTACACTGGCAATACTAAAGTGCCTATAAGAACATCCAATAGTCAAAGGTATATGAAATACAAATCGTAGAGAGAAATAGTCCTATAATAACTACAACCTAAAACTTCTTACCTGGGAATATTGAAGACTCATGTTAAAAGGAACCACCAGCTTTCATATGTTCTCATCTTCTGAGCAAGGAACATGAACGTTAGCTTTCTTACATGGCACATATTGCACTTTTACTTTCTTCTCCAACACTTTGTTTTTGCATTATTTAAACCAAATTGAACATGTTTCATAATTTATTTGAGACTAAATTCATTTTATTGAGGTATTATATTAAGTTAAATAAGTGTTCATTCAGTATTGATGTAATTGTCATTATTACCCCCCCCCCCCCCCCCAAAAAAAGAAAAATAATCGGCAAATTAAATCGGTAGCGGTTTTTTTGGTCCTCCAATAAATCGGTATCGGCGTTAAAAAAAATCATAATCGGTCGACCTCTATAATAGAGTGCTGAATACCAGGCAGTTAACCTCTCTGGGGTTTGTGGGACGCTAGCGTCCCACCTGCAGGACACACTATTCAACAGCCAGTGAAATAGCAGGGCAGCAAATTCAAAACAACAAAAATCTCATAATTCAAAATTCAACTATTATATCCCATTTTAAAGATACACTTCTCGTTAATCCAACCACATTGTCCGATTTCAAAAAGGCTTTACGGCGAAAGCATAGCATTAGATTGTTAGGACAGCACCTAAACAAGAAAAACCACACAGCCATTTTCCAAGCAAGGAGAGGCGTCACAAAAACCAGAAATACAGCTAAAATAAATCACTAAACTTTGATGATCTTCATCAGATGGCACTCATAGGACTTCAATTTACACAATACATGTATGTTCTGCTCGATAAAGTTCATATTTATATCCAAAAACCCCATTTTACATTGCCGTGTAATGTTCAGAAATGTTTTGCCTCCCAAAACTTCCGGTGAATGAGCACATCAATTTACAGAAATACTCATCATAAATGTTGATAAAATATTCAAGTTATTTAAAGAATTATACATGCACTTCTCCTTAATGCAACCGCTGTGTCAGATTTCAAAAAAGCTTTACGGCGAAAGCAAATTTTGCAATAATCTGAGTACAGCGCTCAGATATCAAAACAAGCCATACAGATACCCGCCATTTCGTAGTCAACAGAAATGACAAATTACATTATAAATATTCACTTACCTTTGATCTTCATCAGAATGCACTCCCAGGAATCCCAGTTCCAGAATAAATGTTAGTTTTGTCGTGTCTTTGGCATCATTAAAACTGAAGACATATTTATCAAATAAGGTGCAGTACTGCTGGTAATAACAGTACTACCAGTAGAGCTGGTATGTGTCTCTATGGACGCGGACCTTACTATTTTTAACCATTTACCCATTTTCGAGCAAACGGAATGAGCAGCAGCAATGTTTGGCTACATACGGACCGTTAGCGGAACTCCCGTGAGAGAGTAACGGTTAATGTGACTGGGTGTTAATTATTTGACTAGGCTACCTACCTGTATTTGACTTTGTGTGTTATTTCACTGAACACTATATTTTTGGCAGTGAAACGAGGCTACTCCGGCGAGAGAAAAACTTCACCCCAATGTATAGCCCTATTGGAAAATATAAATGGTCTGTTTGAAAATGTGAAGGGAAAAAAGTAGGTGGTACAGTAACCAAAAAAGGTTGGGAACCCCTGCTCTAACACAAGACACTCACAGGTCTTTCTGCAGCATGTCTATCATGAGTCCGTCCACCCTCCTGGCATTGACCAGGTACCAGACCAGGCCTCCAAAGTGTCTGGTGGAGCGTAGCAGATCATACTTCCCCATCTTCTCTAGATCCTCATAGGTGGATGCATGCACCTGGACAACAGAGCACAGCCAATAGTGAGAGAGTTTTACTAACTGCTAATGGGCAATAATAATTGAACCACTCATCTGGACAGCCTGTTGAGGAGTGTGAAGGAAGTGGTATTTTACCCTGATGTATTCTGAGGAGTCAGGTTCAAACTGGACCTGGCACAGATCCAACATATCCTCATGACGATCCTGGCCAAACACCACCTTCAGGTTCTCCTCCTTGAAGACAGGGGGTGCTGTGAGCCTGCGGCCCTCTTTAGGAAAGTAGACCTGCAGGATCCTATCCCTCTCCTCCCACGATGCCTTCCTCAGAGTCCCAGTGGGTTCCCGGATCACTATGAACCGCTCCTGGAAACAACCATTGAAGAGAGAACAAAACTAGACAGTGAGAAGACAAAAGAGCACTAATTGTTTGAGGCATTGTAAATGATAAATGTTGGTTATGTTGGACACAAACCATTACGCACACTTTGCTTGCCGTGCATGTTGAATATGACGTTGGTGGACACAAACACACTCTCTTCCTCTCTTTCCTACCCTGTGCGGTATGTTGAAGGTGATGTCAGTGAAGACGTATCTGGCTGTGTCCATGCCCTCCAGGATCTTGTCCTCAGACAGGACATCGTTGATGGGCTTCCTCTCCGGCAGCACTGGAGGCATCTTCAGCAGCCTCTGGGCCTGCTCCCTGGCACTCTGGGTCGCCTACAACACAAACACACAGTGTGACACATTAACAAGACTGACAGCAGCTGTACAGGGATGTAATCTGCCAACTGAAATGTTCAGAATGTTGCAGTAGATGTTGTAGAGCCATTCTCTACTCAGCATGAAAGACAAACTATCAGCCCTACTGTGTGTGTACCTCTTCCAGCTGTGCGTCTGTCATGAGTTTGTACTTGGGGGGCTTCAGCTCCTGTTTGATGGGTCTGAACACCTTCTCCAGGTCCAAGCCTGTGATTCTGGTTAGGATGTCCTGCACCTCTGCATCCATAAACTGGGGCTTCACATGGGCATCTGTAGAATCTAGAAACAAATGAATGACTTCAGAGATGGACGAAGCTAGCTCTGGTCTCGGATCTGCAGGTACAGCCTGCATCAGAGCTAGTCACACTGCGCATATTGACACAGGAAGTGACCTCACTGATGACGAAAAACAGGAAGAATGGCGCCAAGTACAAACCTTCTCCTGAATACAAGCCTTCTAGATATTTTTCATAATTGCACTTAATCTTCAACTACTGGAATGATTGTTCCATGTTCTACAAAGAATCTTAAAACGGACTCTGTATTTAAAGATCAGAAATCAAACTTGACGAGAGTGAGGAGGAATATAAGTCGTAAATATACAAATCTTTTTTACCTAGGGATGAAGTAGCTACTGCGATAGGTGTCTTTCAAGTCTTCCTCCAATGATCATGCTCAAGGTAATTCTGGCAAAGTGGAATTATGATTTTTGGGGAAAAAAAGTGTACCCCTGCCTTTTTTGGGTGAGTTACAAAAGCATCTATATTGAAGCCAGTCCCTAAACAAATCTAGGACAACCACCCGAGCCACAGCTTGTTCATCCCGCTATCATCCAGAAGGCGAGGTCAGTACAGGTGCATCAAAGCTGGGACAGAAGCAGTTTTTCAGTCTCAATCTCAAGGCCATCAGACTTAAATAGCCATCAATAGCCAGCCTCCACCCAGTAACCTGCCCTGAACTTAGTGCCTGCCACCTGGTTACTCAACTCTGCACCTTAGAGGCTGCTGCCCTATGTACATAGACATGGAATCACTGGTCCTTTAGTAATGTTTACATACTGTATTCTAGTCAATGCCACTCCGACATTGCTTGTCCTAATATATAAGGACATTTTTTTGTATTATTCTAGTCTTTTAGATGTGTGTATTGTTGTGAATTGTTAGATACTACTGCACTGCTGGCGCTAAGAACACAAGCATTTCGGTACGCCCGCAATAACATCTGCTAAATATGTATGTGACTAATAAAATTTGATTTGAGCTTAAAGGGAAAGATTCACCCATTTTGAATGTTATATTGTTTTTGTCAATTTCCTTTCGATTCCCAGGGTCATTTCATGTTTATCTGAGATATTGCCGTTCAAGCAGGCAGAAATTCGGCCATTATGACGTAGCATTGTGATAAAACCGCTCTCACTACACTGGAAGTTACACTGAACAAAAATATAAAACGCAACATGTAAAGTGTTGCGCGCTCATGTTTCATGAGCTAAAATAAAAGATCCCTGAAATGTTCCAGAAAAAAAGTTAGCGAGCCTTTCTCCTTTGCCGAGATAATCCATCCACCTCACAGGTGTGGCATATCAAGAAGCTGATTAAACGGCATGATCATTTCACAGGTGTACCTTGTGCTGGGGACAATAAAAGGCCATTAAAATGTGCAATTATGTTAAAACACAATGCCACAGATGGCTCAAGTTGAGGGAATGTGCAATTGGCAAGCTGACTGCAGGAAAGTCCACCAGAGCTGTTGCCAGAGGATGTAATGTTAATTTCTCTACCATAAGCCGCCTCCAAAATAATTTTTGAGAATTTGCCAGTACATCCAACCAGTCTCACCACTGCAGACCACGGCTATGGCGTCATGCAGGCGAGTGGTTTGCTGATGTCAACGTTGTGAACAGTGTCCCATGGTGGCGATGGGGTTATGGTATGGGCAGGCATACGCTACAAACAACAAACACAATTGCATTTTGTCAATGGCAATTTGAATGCACAAAAATAACATTCTGAGATCCTGAGTACCATTTTTTTAAGGTATCTGACCAACGAGATGCATATCTGTATTCCCAGTCACGTGAAATCCATAGGTTAGGGCCTAATAAATAAATTCACATTGACTGTTTTCCTCATACGAACTATAACCCAGTAAAATCTTTGAAATTGTTGCATGTTGGGTTCATATTTTTGATCAGGATAATAGAAATACGACTTTTAGATTGCGAAAACGTCTATCAAGTCAGATTTCAATACTGGCCGATGTCATAACACGGTGAAGTTGTCTTCTCTCGAATGAGCCATTTTTCATATTTTTTTTTAAATATTCCTACACTCAAAAAGTTAGCTTGTTCAGGCCATGGTAGACAGATACAATGAGTCTGATTGCTGTCACGTTCAAAACAACTTCAAACTTAGATATCGGAAATCTCCCACTCCCGAAAGGTCAAGACAACTGGGAACTCAGGAAAAAAACGTGCTTCTGAATGGAAAAAATTATTTCCAAGTCAGAAAATGGCAGAAGCTCTGGCATCTTACAAGAGCTTTTACGTATTTAATTTAACTAGGCAAGTCAGTTAAGAACAAATTCTTATTTACAATGATGGCTACCATAACACAAAAAGGCAGGTTTTAAAAACACATTTCATATAAATATAGGACAACATACACATCACAACAAGAGAGACAACATAGCAAGGCAGCAACACATGACAACAGCACAAAACATGGTACAAACATTATGGAGCACAGACAACAGCACAAAGGTAGAGACAACAGTACATCTCGCAAAGCAGCCACAACTGTCAGTAAGTGTCCATGATTGAGTTTTTGAAGAGATTGAGATAAAACTGCCCAGTTTGAGTGTTTGTTGCAGCTCGTTCCAGTCATTAGCTACAGTGAACTGAAAAGACAAGCTACATTTAACAGAATGTGACTGGCAGAACAGGTGTTGTATGTGGAGGATGAGGGCTGCAGTAGGTATCTCAGATAGGGGGGAGTGAGGCCTAAAAGGGTTTTATAAATAAGCATCAACCAGTGGGTCTTGCGACGTGTATACAGAGACGACCAGTTTATAGAGGAGTATAGAGTGCAGTGATGAGCTCTGAAGATCACTGAAGTCATTGACATCGTCCCACCCCCGCTAATGATACGTTCAAGACTAGCGGAAAATCTGAAAAAAACGGAGGTCAAACCATGACGTCAGTTATCTTCAGGTCGGATAAGTCGAGTCTCTAGAAAGATGCCCGAGTTCCCGTCTTGGAATTCCTAGTTGGATGACCGTTAACGATTTCCAGTCTGAACTTTTCCGAGTTCGCAGTTATCGTGAACGTGCTGAATTCGGAAGTCGGAGATTTCAAAGTTCCCAGTTTTGAACTCAGCATAGATGTACGTTCTTGTCAACATGTGTGTAAATAGCTTCAAGGATAACAGCTAGCTACCAGTATCATTCAAGTGATTCAAATACTAAAAAGTAAACGCTAGCAAAGTTTTCGCATAGGCAGCTAACAGTAGATAACAATAGCTGCACATGCTACAAGGTCAGTGGTAGAACTCCAGTTTCTCAGTGTGGCCACACATTGTAAATAAACGACTTACTGCTGTCAGACGGTGCACTGCACAACATCCTTTTGCTACATGTGACAAGTATTCCTGAATTTTGATCGACATTTTTGACCCGAGAATAGCTCCTAAAGAGGCACCGTGCTGCACCAAACGCCGCCATGTTTGTAGCTACCTCATCGAGTACACTATCGTGACCTAATACATACGACGTAGAAATTGGGGGATCATGGGAGATGGAGTCTTACGATTGTGTGACAGTTTTATAAAGGATGTTCACCAGATGGCGCGAATTGATCATGTATTCTGTGTCCACTTGCAATGTGTTCATGGTTACAATGGTGATGCTCATGAAACTGACATGTAGTCCTAGGTTGGAATAAGTACGAAAATGTATGCATTCACTACTGTAAGTCGCTCTGAATAAGAGCATCTGCTAAATGACTAACATGTAAAATGAATAAGGAATTTAGTATTGTCCTCAAATTGTAAGTATCCTAAACATGTATTATGTTTGTCTGGTCAATACAGACAGTATTTTCTCATTACAAAAATGAATACAATAAAAAACATTCCATTTAGATGCCATGAGTCTCAACATGTTGGGGTACCAACAAAAAAAACATGTCTCTTGCCTTCTCTCTGCATGGTAGAATTGTGTCTGATGTAACAATTCAGCTATTCCTATATTCAGCAATTTGGTTGTTTTTCTGCACTGCTGTGTGATGTCTGCCTATCCTTGAGGCATAGCTTTGAGTCAGAGTACTAGACATTCCTACACCATCGTTACAATGTGTTCCTGCATTGTCTGATAGATAGCTGAGAAATCTGTCTGGATGATAGGAGCACACACACACACTTTTTCATGCAGACATACAAAACCCTTTCTCATGTAGACATCCTCAAAAACACAGACACTTAACGTTGCACTTTAGCACAGATTTACTGACAAACACCTTATGATTTGGTCTGTGAACAATTATCTCCAAGTATTTTTGAAACATTCTTAATAATAAATGATTGTGGGATAGATTCTAGGGCAATATTTTTGTATGGAAACTTTAAGGAAGTCACAAACATTTTGTTAGATTCATTCTTACCCATAAGTCAGCAACTGATTGGACAGTTCTATAATGGTAGGCAATTGAAATTTGATTGTACACAATAGTGTATTCCACAAAAGAAGGAGAGTGAAACCAAAGAGACTGTTTTTGGACTGTTGAGTATTTATTCAGAGAGAAAGAATAGGCTAGCTTTGGCAGGCGTTCTCTGGTCGTCCCTGGTAACATGTAGGAGTGAAGCCTTGATCACTGCTAAGATCTTCTAGAGAGGGATTATGTCAGACCAGGTGGCTATCTCTCACAGTGAGCCCACAGCGCGCACACACACACACACACACACACACACACACACACACACACACCCACACACACACACACACACACACACACACACACACACACACACACACACACACACCACACACACACACACACACACACACACACACACACACACACACACACACGCCACCACCATAGTATACAGTCATGTAACCAGAGCTAGCTATCTGTATGTCATCATCAAAAACAGCATGTGTCACACATAAATCCTTCCCCCAGGGAAGGGCTAGACAGTAGATGGGGGATGTAAGATAGAGCAGGGTAAAGGTGTGTGTTTGTCAGTAAAGAGGTGATGTGTAGCACGACAGAGTAAAGCATGGCAGACAGTGGGGTAGCTGTAGCTAGCTGTATGTAACGATGTGAGGATTGAGCTGTAAGGGGCCTATGGCTCCAGATGTACGCAGCTGTCGCCCTGCTGACAGCCCTAATCCTGCTACCCACAACTGAGTGCCCTGAGAGGGATGGCGCGAGCGAAGGGGAGAGCGGGAGAGAGATGGTAAATGCTTTCTGTATTTCTGATTCTCCTCTGTATTCTCTTTATTTTTCTGTAAGATAGAGGGAGTGATGGAGAAGAAATCTGTCTATTTTTCTACATACACTACATGACCAAAAGTATGTGGACGCAGCACGGCGAGCGGTACCGGAGTGCCAAGTCTAGGACCTAAAGGCTCCTTAACAGCTTCTACCCCCAAGCCATAAGACTGCTGAACAATTAATCAAATGGCCACCTGGACTATTTACATTGACCCCCTCATTTGTTTTTACACTGCTGCTACTCGCTGTTTATTATCTAAGCATAGTCACTTTACCCCTACCTACATGTACAAATTACCTCGACTAACCTGTACCCCCTCACATTGACTCGGTACCCCCTGTATATAGCCTCGTCATTGTTATTTTATTCGGTTACTTTTTATAATTTTTAACTTTAATTTTTTTGGTAAGTATTTTCTTCAACTGCATAGTTGGTTAAGGGGTTGTAAGTAAGCATTTCACTGTATGGTCTACATCTGTTGTATTCGGCACAAGGGACCAATAAAGTTTGATTTGATTTGATCTGTTGACCCTCCTCCTCCTTTCTCTCTCAGTACAGAGATTGTTGGATACAAACAGGAACCTTGACACATGATGAAGCAAGATCAAGTTCAACACACACACATGTATATATTTTACATTTACATCTGGGTTAGGGTCAGTTGCATTTAGATTCAGGTAATTCAGTAGGAGATTGATTCGAATTTCATTTAAAGAACTGGAAAGTGCAATTAGGGTGTTTTCAGCTCTTGACATGGGATTGACCCCAAACCTGAAGTACCTAGACAAACATGTAGGCCTACATATTTTCTCCCACCCACACGTTCAATATTGGACTGGTTGAGTGTAAGAGTGTGTGTGTGTGTGTCACTGTGATTGGGAGCAGCAGGAAGAACAGAGAGGTGAAACCTGAGTGGAGGGGCTCTCTGATAGAGGGGCTGCTATGGCGGGCGGTGAGGGGGGCACTCAGGGAGCAAGTCAGTCAATGTTTATTTGTCTTTTTGCATGGTGGACAGAGGAGAACGGGTTCAGAGGTGAAATGGAAAGGTTTGTGACTATGGTGGAGGATGGTCCTTCTTGAAAACCTATATGGCCAAAATGTGAGAATAGAAATACTACCAATGCTGTATAGAGGAACAGTATCAGGTCACTAACAGGTCAAATAATGTTTTCATTGCGGGTGAATTGTAATGTGCCATCAACTTTCAGTAGAAAAGCATTTATTGACACTGATAAAAACAAAAAAATCTGAAAGGATACATTTTACTTAAATCTACCTGTTTTAATTTCTCTCAAATGCTTCGGAAATAAGTGTTAAAAACAACCCTACGGTCAATGTCCACGTCCCAAGGAAATCTAATTAGGATAATTTAAAAATCCCGAAAATCAGTCTTCTCACAAAACCGTCTGCAGCGTCCAAACGGTTTGGCCTACAAACTATTACGAAAGACGAGGCTCCAGGGTGTTCTCTGTTTTGCTCTATGATCCCCACAAGCTTATTGGGACTCGTTTGATTTAGGGTTAGAGGTTAGGGAAAGTAGGATTTTGGATCGAAATCAATGAATTGGTCCCCACAAGGATAGCTATACAAAACTGTGTGTGCATCAGCTGAGAAACCGGGGCATCTGTGGCTTCAGTCTCAAGGACAGCAGCTCCTCCTCTCGTCTTCGTCATTGAATAAAGAGGAGTGAGAATGGGAAAGGAGGAGATAGGAGGACAGAGAAGACAGATAGGGAGAGATTGAGGAGAGGAGAGGGAGGAAGAGAGAAGGGCATAGTGACATAGCGATGGGTTCCTCCACAACTATAATCTGCATCTTTTTATAATGATTACCCAGGGAAGTTACTGGTTCCCACCATACTGGAATCAGAGAGAGAGAGAGAGACAAAGAGAGAGACAAAGAAAGAGAGACAAAGAGAGAGAGACAAAGAGAGAGAGAAAGAGAGATAGAGAGGATGAGAGGAGAGAGAGAGAGAGAGAGAGAGAGAGAGAGAGAGAGAGAAATAGAGAGAGAGAGAGAGAGAGAGAGAGAGAGAGGGTGAGGGGAGAGAGAGAGAGTGATAGAGAGAATTATGGAAAAAAGGGAGAGTTCACCTGCACTCAGAGTTCTGACCTCCCTTGACCCACCTACATCTGCACATGCTCACTGGTTTCTATTCAAGCCCAGACTAGCCCCATGCCATGCACTAAGCTACAGTATATGCGTCCCAAACTTTATTATGCTTTTCACCCTAACTTCGACACTTTTTGTCCCGCTTCACACACACTCACAGACACGCAAACACTCACAGACACACACACACACACACACACGCAAACACACACACAGACTACCCCCGAACTCCTCCTTCAAATGAAACTAGAACCAACCAGACATCTCACCCTGCTACACCTCCACCATTAGAAAGGCCTTTAGACTGGATTTGTTTCCAACTAAAGCCTGTCTTGGTTTACACGCAATGCGAGAAGGCCCTCCTCTACACTCCTCTGGTCCACTCCTCTTGTTATTTCATGCTGTTTTTATAATTTAGGCTAGGGGTGTGGGGGGATGGATGAGGATGAGGATGGGGAGCGTGGCACTGATAAAGAAACTAATACCCTGGCACTGGGGAGGTCAGAGGTCAAGCTGGGCAAACTGGGTGGTGCGGGGAGGTGAGGTCTGGTGAAGTAGGGTTGTGGGAGGTAGGTGGGCAAGTGGTGCCACATACTGGACTTTTAAGGGGAAGAAAGAAGAGAGGAGGGAGAAAGATTGAGTAAAAAGATAGAGGTAGGAAAGGTGCTCCTGAGTTGGGGGATACACTGGGACAGGGGACTCATTGCGTGCCACATCATCCTGGACTTTTGAGGGACAAGAAGAAAGCAAGCGAAAGAGGGGAGGGAACGCTCTATCTGGTCAGTGACAGTAATCAGAGCCAGTGTCCCAAAGGAACAGGAAGTCCCATGGCATCCAGCTACTGATCCGCCCCAGCACTCGGAAGCCTCCACTACACCCTGTCCCACACACACACACACACACACACACACACACACAGAACTTGTTCCCCTACTCCCATATCCCTCCCACCGCACACACCCGGCTCCAAATTAGCCTGGTGATTGAGCCGGCCACTAATTTTAGCCACAGACGCCCCTCTCCCTTCGAGCGGCCTTTGCATCCTGGCTCCGAATCAGAATTGTCGGAAGAAGAGGTGATCAATCGCTGTCATCCCTGCCACGACAGAAAAAGGACAAATGCCGAGCGGAGGGGAATGCTGGGGAATGTTGTGGAAGTGGGGTAACGCCAGATCC
>NC_138299.1:146476063-146481063 GCF_965601325.2 Salmo salar
CATCCAAACACTGTCTACTAACACACTGATAACACCATACAAACACTGTCTACTAACACACTGATAACACCATCCAAACACTGTCTACTAACACACTGATAACACCATCCAAACACTGTCTACCAATACAATAACACCATACAATCACTGTCTACTAACACACTGATAACTCCATACAAACACTGTCTTCTAGCCCACTGATAACATCATACAAACACTGTCTACTAACACACTGATAACACCATACAATCACTGTCTACTAACACACTGATAACACCATACAAACACTGTCTACTAACACACTGATAACACCATACAATCACTGTCTACTAACACACTGATAACACCATACAAACACTGTCTACTAACACACTGATAACACCATCCAAACACTGTCTACCAACACACTGATAACACCATACAAACACTGTCTACTAAAACACTGATAACACCATACAATCACTGTCTACTAACAGGAAGGAAGAGGCCACTGCTCCAAAACTGCCATAAAAAGCCAGACTACGGTTTGCAACTGCACATGGGGCCAAAGATTGTACTTTTTGGAGAAATGTCCTCTGGTCTGATGAAACAAAAATAGAACTTTTTGGCCGTAATGAGGCTTGTAAGCCGAAGAACACCATCCCAACCGTGAAGCACGGGAGTGGCAGCATCATGTTGTGGGGGTGCTTTGCTGCAGGAGGGACTGGTGCACTTCACAAAATAGATGGCATCATGAGGACGGAAAATGGTGGATATATGGAAGTAACATCTCAAGACATCAGTCAGGAAGTTAAAGCTTGGTCGCAAATGGGTCTTCCAAATGGACAATGACCCCAAGCATACTTCCAAAGTTGTTGCAAAATTGCTTAAGGACAACAAAGTCAAGGTATTTGAGTGGCCATCACAAAGCCATGACTTCAATCCTATAGAAAATTTGTGGGCAGAACTGAAAAAGCATGTGCGAGCAAGGAGGCCTACAAACCTGACTCAGTTACTCCAGCTCTGTCAGGAGGAATGGGCCAAAATTCACCAAACTTATTGTGGGAAGCTTGTGGAAGGCTATCCGAAACGTTTGACCCAAGTTAAACAATTTAAAGGCAATGCTACCAAATACTAATTGAGTGTATGTAAACTTCTGACCCACTGGGAATGTGAAGAAATAAATAAAAGCTGAAATAAATCATTCTCTCTACTATTATTCGGACATTTCCATTCTTAAAATAAAGTGGTGATCCTAACTGACCTAAGACAGAGAATTTTTACTAGGATTAAATGTCAGGAATTGTGAATAACTGAGTTTAAATGTATATGGCTAAGGTGTATGTAAACTTCTGACTTGAACTGTACATATACTGTACATGTGATACATGGACATGGATTCTGTTGACGATCTGAGGTCTCTGAGTCTTCGCTCCTTACTAGTGGTAGACATGTAAGATGTTTTTACCTGTGTCAGAGTCTTCGTCGTCTGACGAGGAGGAATCATCGGACCAAAACGCAGCGTGGTAAGTGTTCATGTTTATTGAAATGACTGAACACTAAAACAAAAATAACGAAGAGAATACTGACAACAGTTCCGTCAGGTGCAAAACACTAAACAGAAATAAACCACCCACAAAACCCAAAGGAAAACAGGCTGCCTAAGTATGGCTCCCAATCAGAGACAACGATATACAGCTGTCCCTGATTGAGAATCATACCCGGCCAAAACAAAGAAATACAAAATATAGAAAAAAGGACATAGAATGCCCACCCTAGTCACACCCTGGCCTAACCAAAATAGAGAATAAAAACCTCTCTATGGGCAGGGCGTGACAACATGTCTGTCGGCACCAATCACTTACAGCCTGGCTGTTTTCTAACCAATCATTAATTAGCACATGTTCCTATGATGATTATTGATATAACACCTGTTAGTCTGGCCACTAGTGTTATGGCTGTACAAATGTAGGATCTTAATAATATGAGCCAGTTTACTACATCAGCAAAATAATCCTGCAGCAACCAGAAATGTGAATAATTATTTTGATTATAATCCATGGACATTTTTGTAGGGGTTGACATTTTTAGTTCGGGCAAATCAAGTCTGAATTTCAAAGTGGAAATTACAAACTTTAGAATCCTTTTAAAAACTCAAATACACTACAAGTTTGCATTTCCTGCTGTGCAGGAAAATGCTCTGCAACGAAATCAAATTAAGATCCTACATCTGTATGGGCCTTCACTGAAATAGGGACCGTTGTGCAGAATGTGAAATATCAGTTAAGTAAGTTGAGTTTCTGTAGGAAATGTGTGCTTGCGTATTTCTGAGTGTTGCATATATTTTCTGTGTGTGCAAAAAAATATTTGTCTCTTTCTGCTTACCTGTCTGCCTCCTGTCTGTCTGTCTGTCTGTCTGTCTGTCTGTCTGTCTGTCTGTCTGTCTGTCTGTCTGTCTGTCTGTCTGTCTGTCTGTCTGTCTGTCTGTCTGTCTGTCTGTCTGTCTGTCTGTCTGTCTGTCTGTCTGTCTGTCTGTCTGTCTGTCTGACCTCAGCCTCTCCACCAGGCCTGAGTCCGTTCTGTTGGCTGCAGAACACATCTCCCTCTGTGTAGGAGTGGATCGCTTTTGAAGTTGTTGACTGACATCTTTCTGCGTTTGGCGTGAGATCTATGCATACATAGCCACGTAGGCTGGGTTGAGCTGACCGCAGCGCCAACTGCCGGGTTCTGGTCAGGTGACCTTGTCAGGTAACCTGGGTCAGGGCAGCCATTGGCTGCGCTGTCTTGTCCTCTGTCATGCGGTGGGAAAACATTCCAACAGCTGTCCTGGAACGTTCTAGAAACATCTGTATCATTCACTCGCTTGCTTGGTGAGAATCTCCACTCCCGCCCCTTCAAAACACAACCTACAAGTGTGTTTATATAGTGTTTATATATTAAGGGAAATATTCTAAGGCCCTTTCTGTGAAGTGAGGTGGTGTCAGAGTTTCAGATGAAGAACTCCCCTCTCCCCCTTACCAGCTTGAATGTAGCTGTTTAGAGTGTCAGAAGGAAAGAAAACACTCCACATCTTACATAGTGGACTCATCCACAGAGGTGCCAGTGTTACTTCTTATCTCAAAGACCATCTGTCTGTGTGTGCGTGTGTGCATTTGTGCGTGCGTGTGCCCGAGTGTGTGTGTGAGAGAGAGAGGGAGAGAGAGAGAGAGCACTCTGTAGCCTTTGACATAATGTTAATTTGAAGAATGTTTGAAGTATGATGCAACATCAGCTGCTCTTACTTAGCTTTGAGCTGCTTTCCTCTGAAAGGTCCCCTCCGGTCTCAGATTACCACAGAGACAGCCCTGGTACTGCTGTGTGTGTGTGTGTGTGTGTGTGTGTGTGTGTGTGTGTGTGTGTGTGTGTGTGTGTGTGTGTGTGTGTGTGTGTGTGTGTGTGTGTGTGTGTGTGTGTGTGTGTGTGCGCGTGCGCGCGTGCGCGTGCGTGTGCGTGTGTGTGTGCGTGCGCGTGTGCGTGCGCGTGTGTGTGTGTGTTCACAAATGCGTGGGCATTTGTACTAACATATTTATGTTAATATATGCTTATCCTTGGATGTTTTCTTTCTTGGGATGACTCTGTTTCGGAAATTGGCAAATGGACATAGTTGCGGTAAATCAAATAGTAACAATCCCAAACATGGAAAAGATAAGATAGTGTTCGCATTTCTGTTTTGGAAATGTGTTGTCAGTACTAAATAGCGTGAGGAACTGTTTTGAATCTCTGTGGATGATTGAATTATAACCAAGCTCTTTGTTGTGTTGTCATCTATATTTGCCTTAGGAGTAGGTGGGGAAATATAGGGCTAGAAATGTTTCTGGAGTGTCCATTATAGGATAAAGGTTGTGTCACTGATCAGTCTATTATTAAAGTCACCAAAAAATAGATGTATAGTACTGATTAAACTGCACTGTGGGGAATGGAAGTTAGGTTGGGATTGCATTTTCCCAGTTCAGTTATTTCACAGACATTTTTCATTAACTCCATGAGGGCTCTTTTTAACACAACCCATATAGACCTCATAGCTGACTCAATGGGTTTCATCTCCCAATGACCAATGCTCGGTTTTCTACTCTTTCCCACACTCTTCCTCTCATTCAATCATTCATGTATTTTCCTATGTAAGTTAGTTAATTCACTCGTTTACCCTTGGGTTTGGTGTGTTCTCTCATTCCTCTCTCGTTCCCAACAGGTTTGGGAGTAATCTCCATTGGCCAGCTGCCAGTGCTTCGGTGTGGATCCGGGTGGGATCAGTTGGAATTTTGCATGACCAACGCTACTACTCCTGATCGGTGAGTTTGATAAACAAAAAGAAGCAGGTCCTTTGGCGCCTCTACAACCACACACTGTCTGAAATCTGATGTTGAAAGATTGTTTGATACATCAATTACTGTCAGTCACTAATCATTCACTAGTCGCTCTGCAGCTCACTTCTTGGAAATATGTTTATGGTGGTGGTGGACCCAAATGAGAGGTGATGCAGTTGTATTGTAGGCTATTGTACTGTTTTAGAACATACTTTTCCACTCAGGAATTTGACATTAATGACTGTGTCAGTGATAACTGACCAGGAGAGTGTCATAATGGTTACATGTTGCAAATAATGTTGCATGTCAAGCTAATGACAAATAGGCTACATTGTCTCATGTGATAAAGTTATTTCTGTATTATAGCTTTAAGCTATGTTAGAAACATTGGTAACACATTATTTAGTAACAATTTATATTAGTATCTACTTAAGGACTTCATAAAACATTCATAAACTATACATAACGCCTTCACAGGCAGTACGTAAGTCTGTTTTTGCATGGCTAACATTTGCATCTTCCATGATCTCTGACCTAGAGGATCTTGCCTTAGGAGAGCTGCTCTTACCTCGTCTTTCAATTCTCAGTTTATACCCTGCTCCTACAACCCTCAGCCCTTAGATCACTGTGCATAAAAGCCTCCATTACAGGAGAAGGAAACAGCACACACACACACAC